>NC_056660.1:200187653-200489699 GCF_018350195.1 Panthera tigris | reverse complement strand
TCCTTTATAACCTATTTCTTACTTGATACCTTCTTCCCATTCAACCTCTCATTGCAACTAGACCAGTTCAGACCCACATTACTTCATCCACAGAATACTGCAATGGTCCTGGCCTTCGTCATCCCAATCCATCTTGCACAGTGCTGTTAGAGTAAACTCCCGCAATATCGCCAATGTTCTTGTCACACTCTGACTCAAAAATACTCAATTACTTTATCTATTAATTTGATTCCAGTATACCAAATATTTCTGAAAACTCTTTTAAAACAAGCTTCTATACTTCAACTGGTCTACTCAATCTATATCCTGAATACTCCTTATAATTATATTACTCATTCCCATGTGCTTGTTCACAGTCACCCTTTCAGTGATGGCTTTTACCCTATAGACAACTAATAAAATGACAATAAAAATCATACTTTTAATGATAAAATATACATCTTTAATATTTAACTCAAAGGTTACCTGTTTTATGAAGAGTTCTATGATGTACTCATAATCTTTCCTGAACTCCCTTTAAGCCTCTAATGCCTATAACATTCCTATGTGCTAACGATCACCTGATTCTCTAACTGTCCTGAAACAAAGTGTAAAGGTATTATTGCTTCTTCAACTGTCTTGGTGTTGCTGCCCTGAGTCTTAGGATAAATGGGATGGCAAAACCAGTTTTTAAGGCAGTGGAGGCAGAGAGGGCATGTCAGAGACATTCTCTTTGATTCAACAGCTGATGGCAGACATGTTGAAATGTGCCCTGACTGCCCCACAGCTGAGCGATTACGGGTTGTCTCCTGGATTCTTATTTTGACACAAACAAATGGAAAGCCAAGAAAATCCTCCAAGGATTTTTTTTTTTTTTTTTAGAATTCTTAGGAATCTATAAAGACATTCAAAAGGGCTTAAAATTAAACCCTTTCATAAGCAACTTACACGAACAGCAAAATTTTACTCCAGCAAATCTCAGTGGAAAATGTTAAGCTTAGTCCTTAGAACCAAAAGTGGTTTTGGGTTATGGTTGCTCATAAAATGGATTCACTGAAACAAAGTAGAGGGTACAAATTATTTCAGGATGATTTGAAGTATTTATCTCAATTTAATAACCTTTAATTTAAGAGCAGACCCGAAGAAGATTATTGAAGGGATTTTAATAAAGAGACTATTTGCAAAGATTTGAGGTTTATGGCACCAACAAGAAATGGTGCAGTACCCCAGAGGTAGCAATGTCAGAGAGCCTTACCCATCTCTAGGCCTGAAGAGGTAAGTGGAGGGAGTTGTTACCATAACCTGGAAAGAGTTAGAGCTGTCATTGTAAGGGAGGACAATCTGCCTAACAGGAGCTGTGGCCTATAGAAGAATACAATCACTGAGAAACTGAGGACAAACAAGAAGGAAATATAATTTCCCTGACCTTTCTCTCTTTCCACCCTCCATCTTGGGTCAGGAGGACCCAAATTGATGAAGATTATAGAGTTCAACCTCTGGGGCACAGGATAAAGTGGAGAATGGATATGAAGGGACAAATAGAAAATATCTAGCATATCCCCAAAAGTCATGCCAAATGGGAACTAATTACCCCAGTCACTATATCACATCTGATTAATCACTTTAAGTTAAAAAAAGACCTTAGGTGCGATCTACTAAGACTATTTAAAATTTTCTCTGTGGTATGGACACTCATACCCTGCATACCCCTTTACACTAATTCTTTGTGTAAAGTCTTTCACTCAAAATGAAGATTCCCTAAAGTTAGGTTGCAGAATTTTGCCCGGTAGAATCATAAAAATCTACCTGAGAGTACTCTTCAGGGAACCATTCTTTAATTTACTAGTCTGTATGATTATTAGATTTCACAATTTCACAGCTAAGTTAACCTATTGCTGTATTCTATTATATCCAATTAAGAAAATGGATACAAGTAACTTAATATTTTGTATCATTGATTAATCTACTAGACTTTGATTCTGTGATTTTTGTGGGGAGTATCTGTCCTTGAGCTCAGTGGGATGAGTTCTATGTGGGTTCCAGGCTTTCCATGAAGCTTTGAATGCTTACCATATGCATTTACTCATTCATTATTTATTTACTCATGGTCCACTACATGCCAAGCATTCTGCTAACTGCCGAATGAATGACAGAATCAGAATAAGAAATGCGGTTTTGATGCATCCTTAAACAGTATGAAGTTTTCATATGTTCAAGTTTCCTTCTCTTGGGCAAGATCTCATGAGAGCTTCCCAGTATTGACTTCAAACATCACCTATGTTCATCCCCCTCTTCAACACACTGACCCATGTGTTTTTCTCTATACTGTCTTCTCCGGTCCTAGCACTGATTAGTTTTTATTAGTTGGAATATGCAAAATAATTTATTTAGAAAAAGTATGAGTAGCACATTTTATGAGTTTGTGTTGTTTGAAATATTAGTAAATCAATATTACTTAATATATTCCACCTACTTCCTTCAATGAAATTATGTCATAAATCTATAACTCAAGATTCTTTCAAAAAATTTTAAGCTTTTTACATTTTAAAATAAATTTATGCCCTGTTTACCCATTTCTCCCACCCCACCCCCCAACCTGGAAACCACCAATCTGTTCTCTGTATCTATAGGACTGTTTTTTGGGTTTTGTTTGTTTTGTTTTTAGATTCCAAATATAAGAGAGATTATCTGATATTGGTCTTTCTCTGTGTGACTTATTTCACTTATCATAATGCCCTAGATCCATCCATGTTGTCACGAATGTCAAGATCTTAAACTTTTTATGGCTGAATTATATATATATATATACATATATATGTGTGTGTATATATATATATATATATATATATATATATATTCTTTGTCCATTCATCCATTGATAGACACTTAAGTTTTGTCAATATCTTGGCTATTGTAAATGATGCTACAATAAATATAGGGTGCATACATCTTTTTGAGTTAGTGGGGTTTTTTTTTTTTGATAAACATCTAGAAGTGGAATTTATGGATCATATAGCAGTTCTATCTTAAATTTTCTGAGAAAGTCCCATGCTGTTTTTCATAGTGGCTGAACCAATTTACATTTTCACAAACAGTACACAAAAGCTTCCTGTTTCTCCACATCCTTGCCAACACTTGTTATTTCTTGTCTTTTTTATCATAGTCTCTCTAACAGATGTGAGGTGATATTTTTAAATGTCTTACCATTTTTAAATCAGATTATTTTTCTTTGTTGTTTTTTTGCCATTGAGCTATATGAGTTCTTTGTATGTTTTTGACATCAGCCCCTTATCATACATATGATTTGCAAATATTTTCTCACATTCAGTAAATTGTCTTTTCATTTTGTTTCTGATTCCTTTGCTGTGTAGAAGCTTTTTAGTATGATATAGTCCCACTCATTAATTTTTGCCTTTTTTGCTTTTGCTTTTGGTATCAGATTTAAAAAGTCACAATATATAATCTATTCTTAATAGTCTAATCTTTGCCCAATAAACATATCACCTATGTATTTTAGTCACATAAAATGGAGGTGAGGCCAGTATAAGAGACTTTTATGTGAATTCTAAAAAAGTATGCTCTTACATTTTAATGGATGCTAAACTAAATTTTGATATAAATGAAGTTATTAGGGACATGTAAACATATGAAATGAATACAAATATTACCAACCACTGTTTTAGTCTAGTATTTTTTGGAATACATTGACAAAGGTGATTATTAATTAAAAAAATTTTTTTTCAATGTTCATTTATTTTTGACAGAGAGGGGCACAGCGCTAGCAGGGGAGGGGTAGAGAGAGAAGGAGACATAGAACATGAAGCAGGCTTCAGGCTCCGAGCTGTCAGCAGAGAGCCTGACAAAGGGCTCGAAGCCACGAACCGTGAGACCATGATCTGAGCCGAAGTCGGACACTCAACCGACTGAGCCATCCAGGCGCCCCTGGCAATTGTTAATTTTTCAAGTCAAAGTTCAACTCAATATTGAGTTTGCTTGCAACAGAACCAAAAATTTCAGTTGATTTCTGTCTAGTTTATGTTGTTAATCCCAGGGATTTGTTTTATGTAGGGAATAATAAACCTTACATGGCATGGCAACTGTTTCAAATAGAGAAGTATCAAATTATTTAAACTCTAAAGTTAGATACCAGAAGATTTGTTTGCTGTTTGAATGGACAGTAAGAGAGATTCCTGTTTATTTTACATCGTTGATTTACCTGAATTGACTGCAGTTACATGTGCATCTGGGAGTGGGACTACTCTAATATCTGCCAACTGCAAAATCACAATGTTAGATAAGAATTCAAATGATCTCTGTTCTTTTTTCCCCCTTAAAGTAACACTCTCCCTGACATTACATGACCTTTATTAAATTCAGCAACTTCCCTCGGCGTGATTAATGATGAAAAAACTCAATTAATGGATGTGTTTCTTTGCAGCATAAATAAGACCTGCATCTTTAAATCATTCAGTGGATTCTTACAGCTTCTGGGAACAAGTCCAAGTTCCTTAGCATGCCATGCAAGACCCTTCTCAATCTTGCCCTACGTTCTTTCCTTTTCACCTTATATTCAAGTTATTTTAAAATTCTCTCTCTCCCCTAGATCACCAACTTCTCTCCTTCATCTTCCACACCTTTATAATCACTGCTCTCTCTTGTTGGACTGCTTTTGCTCTTTCTCTAGCCCTTTCATCTGGACAACTCTTTGTCATTTAAGAACAAAATAGCAAAACTACCTTCTCTTAAGAGTTTATTCTGACCATCTCAATATCAATGAAAATTAGGAGGCATTCTTATGCCCTGCAATAACATGCAATACTTTTCTGGTTCATAACACTTATAATAGCAAATTATAATGATCTGTTTGTTTGTCCACCTCTCCCGGTAGACTGTTTCTTGATAATGGAGATTGTGTCTCATTTACCTTTCTTATTTAACGCTGAAAATATTTATCCATTGTAATGCCTATTCCATGTGCCCCACCCCCCCCAAAAAAAACCCTTAACTGATAACATTTGAAGCAATGTTGATGATATGATTCTCTTGAAATTTTGAACGTTTAAGTTTTACTTCATTGTCATTATAATGAAGTCAACCTTCACTTTGAAAAGACCACATCATAAAAATTGGAAAAAAGGTCACAATATCTCTGTTTTGGTTTTGGTCATACTAACTAAATGTGTAAAAATGAGTGATATGTTCTTTATAGTTTTGGTTGGGGGAAGTTCTAGGATACCAAATAATTAGTTTGATAGACTTTCTCATATTGCTACTTTATTATTGTTTAACTCTAACTGAAAAGTGATAATTTATGTAAGATAGATCCCTTGACTTGACAGAAGTTGAGTTGGTCTAGACAAGTATTTTCATATTCTTTCTCATTTCCATATTGAATAGCTATGTTCTTTATTATTAAACCTCTCTAGCTCAAGAAATAGAATTTTACTCTTCAGTATTGCAAGAAAGATCTTAAGAATTTTATGCTTTTGGGGAACACTATTTCCAGATGCCAGGAATAGAGTATATTTATTTCTTGTTCCATGGTATATAGTCTCTGTATTGGGTTTACTTTACAAATCCTCCTCTTAGGAGCATTAAGGATGATCTACAGAAGAAGTGTTTGAGGGAATCCTGGACGCTCATCCTCTGCCTGTGGTGAAGGGAAAAAAAACCTTTGGGACTACAGAAGAGTAGCATATCCCATATCTCAGTTTAGGATTAGCATAATGATAATAATAACATAGAAGTTCTGACTGGGTGTTGGAATTCTCTGTATAGTTTTTAAAAATACAGATGACTCCATTTTCAGATCCATTGAGTCAGAAATTCAATGCTTGCACAACTGGTATGTTCTGTTTTCTAAAATCCGCAAAGGCCACTCACACTTAATGCTTACCTGAAACCTACCATATTATTTCATGTTTTATAGCACTTATAATTTCCATGTTATTTTCCCATATTTTTTTCTTTTAATTTTCACAATAGTACCAAGAGATAAAATATATCCTGTTTCAAAAATGAACAAGCTGAATCCCAGAGGTAGTTGGCAATCTTGAGGGTACGCAAAATCCGTATTCTTTTTTTTTAATTTTTTTAAATTTTTTTTTTTAACGTTTATTTATTTTTGAGACAGAGAGAGACAGAGCATGAATGGGGGGAGGGTCAGAGAGAGAGGGAGACACAGAATCAGAAGCAGGTTCCAGGTTCTGAGCCGTCAGCACAGAGCCCAACGCGGGGCTCGAACTCATGGAGCGCGAGATCACGACCTGAGCCGAAGTCGGATGCTTAACCGACTGAGCCACCCAGGCACCCCTAAATCCGTATTCTGATTGTAAGCCCAAACTTCCCTCTGCAAATACAGAAGTTAAATATTTCAAAATAGTTGCAACCAAAGTACCTGTATTTGTTTAATTCTCTGACACTAATCATTATACTTCTCATTATACAGAGATTGTAAATGATTTTACTTCATTTTGGTGTAATATGAAAATACTCTTAAATGTTTATGGGCTTAAGATTTTAAATTATAAGATCAGGTATACGATAGTCATTATTTTTATCATGGTCCTTTTTAAAAATTTTTTTTAACGTTTATTTATTTTTGAGACAGAGAGAGACAGAGCATGAACAGGGGAGGGGCAGAGAGAGAGAGAGAGAGACAGATTTGGAAGCAGGCTCCAGGCTCTGAGCCATCAGCCCAGAGCCCGACGCGGGGCTCAAACTCATGGACCGCGAGATCGTGACCTGAGCTGAAGTCAGACGCTTAAGGGACTGAGCCACCTAGGCACCCCTATCATGGTCCTTTTTTTAAGTTCAAAGTCATTATCACTAGTCATCACTACCAATGAGAATAGTTGAGATATTTTAAGTAAAACAATTAAAAATGGAATCTATTCCTTTCATCTCTAATTTGAACTTATTTAAGAATCTTTGTTTCAGTTATTCAGAGAAGAAAAGTAAATGTATGATATTTTAATTTTTTATTAAAATGCGATTATAGACACATTTAAGTTACAATATGTATCACATATCTTAACTGTACAAGCTTATATTTGGTAAATAGAATAAACATTGCCTATATAAAATACACAAATTCAGCACAGTGATTCGTAATTGTTTAGGACATTATTCTTGGGGAAAAGATCATATTTATACTAAAAAGAAAAATGAAAAATATATTCTTTCAGTATATTGAGTCAACTTCTCAATATAAGAGCCAATTTCAAAGGCTATAGTTGATGGGCAGTATGATATTGAACCAAATTTTCCTATTACAGAATGGCTCTAAATAACATCTCTTTAAAATTCATGGCCTAATTCTTTCTCTGCTGTGTGTTTGCTTCTATGTCGGGAAGAGGATGAAAGAAAGGGTTGAACATTGTAACATTTCCATCTGAAAAAGGCACCCATATCTTTATACCCAAAATATCCTTATTTTTCTCAAAATTGCCTTGCCTACCTTTTAAAATTCTCATCTTGAGAAATTTGGAGTGCGAGCATTTGTCTACTTCTGAACTGTTCTTTAGAGTAGATACGGTGAATGGCTTATGACAGTCAGTTTGTAACACTATGAATGAATAAATTAAGACCTTTAATCTTAAGAATACCACCTGGCACCAACAGACAAGCGGGACACTCTTTTACCTGTCCTCTTGCTATTCTAAGCTATCTCCTCCAATAAAGATGAATTTACTTACAGACTCTTACAGACTATAGAGGTATGATATTAGCTCCTAATCTAGGAGCAACTGTTACCAGATTCTGATTACACTTAAAAATTTTCCTAGGAAAGAAGATACGTTATTAAAATATGCTTAAACATTTTGTGTGTGTGTGTGTGTGTGTGTGTGTGTGTATGTGTGTGTGTGTGTGTGACAGAACTTTAGAAACATAGCTTTTAACCTAAATGCAGATGGGTAGGTGGCTACGTTTCTTCAAAATATTATTTAACCAAAAAAATTTGTATACTCACAATTGACACTCCATAATTTCCTTACAGTGATAATAGGAAAATGGTCATAATTACAAAATTTCAAAATGCTTTTTTCTGGCTTTCCCAAGTGGCTGTTCCTTCACATTTTATTCAATAAGCCTTCCTTCAAAAGATATTGAGTACAGTAACTCTTAGTGTCATAATCTAAGATCCATAAGGCACATTGCGATTTTTATTTGCTCTCTTCATTGACCTATTTCCAGTACCTAAAACAGTAAGTCTTTTTAGGTGCACACAACAAACATTTGTTGAATGAATGCATAAAATGTACATGAGATGTCAGTGTTCCATAGCTAAGCATTTTCAATATGAAGATATAATAAGAAATGATCATAAAACTTGAGTTCACAGTCCTTTCTTTCCCAAATTCTATTCCAAAACAAACCTCCATATCTCTAGGGAAGCTATGGTCGGTCTGCACAATAGTATTAGAAGAGGGTGGGATTCTGGAATACAATTAGGGATACAAAAGCTCTATGCCCACTTTAACTTCCAATGTTGTCACTCTATAAAGTTAAGCCCTTTCACTAAATATTTGCAGTAGTAACTTATTTCATTTTATCTTTTAAGGTTTATTTTAATTAGAAACATAAAAATCCATACCCAGTTGGGAAACTAAAAAATATTTCATATGCTACATTCAGTCAGATTAAGGCACTTCCTGAAACACATTGATAGTTCATTTGCTTTTCCATGTAAATGTAATTCTTATGCTTTTTTTTTTCTTTTCAGAATTTTCTTGTCCAATGGATGGCTTGTTCAAGAAGCTTATTTTCTTAGGAGTGCCTGGGGTGGCTCAGTCGGTGCGTCTAACGTCGGCTCAGGTCATGATCTCATGGTTTGTGGGTTCAAGCCCTGCGTCCGGCTCTGTGCGGACAGCTCAGAGCCTGGAGCCTGTTTCAGTTTCTGTGTCTCCCTCTCTCTCTCTGCCCCTCCTACATTCATGCTTGCGCTCTCTCTCTGCCTCTCAAATAAATAAATAAATATTGTTAAAAAATTTTTAAAAAGCTTATTTTCTTACAAATTAAAAAAAATCTTCATTATCAGAAACTATTTTTTTAGAAAATAAGCACACTTTAATAATAATGTATATAGAAGAATAAACACTTTTGGGGTGTTTATTGTTAGCCTACTAGAAAGACTTAACTCTTCTATTTTACATAGTACATTACTATGTAATTTATTGTGGCGCATCAGTTGCCTAAAAGAACAAATACACCCCATAGTTCATAACAGCATCTCCGATGTGAGAGAATTAATGTGCTATTTACAGACAGAATATTATCCTCAAGTATTAAGTTTCATATACATGTTAATGTGCAATTTCTCATACAGTGAGTTTTGCTGGAAAGTTTTGCCAAATTTAATAATCTTCAAAATTATGTTCTCAGAGAAACGTATTTCTGAGGTGTTAAACTAATAAAATAACATTCCCACAACATGTTTGGGGCACAATTCTGAAAATCAGAGACTTCCTCACTCAGGCTGAAGTAATGTTATGCCAACTGGTTCTTAAGAACTTCAGGATGTTAAAATATTTAAGCAATAAAATTGACTTTCGATATGTCTGGAAAACTAGAAGAGGAAAAAATGGTACCATTTCATTATGGTAGTTGAAAATAGCCACTATTTAAATATTAAAGTGATGCTTTACAATTGAAACTAGAGAAGAAAAAAAAAGTTTTTCTTTGCGCTGTTAATGAAAATTGGATGTCTTTACCCATTTGAAGAGACCACTTTAAAATCATAGGTGTGGGGCGCCTGGGTGGCTCAGTCGGTTAAGCGGCCGACTTTGGCTCAGGTCATGATCTCGCGGCCCGTGAGTTTGAGCCCCGCGTTGGGCTCTGTGCTGACAGCTCAGAGCCTGGAGCCTGTTTCGGATTCTGTGTCTCCCTCTCTCTGACCCTCCCCCGTTCATGCTCTGTCTCTCTCTGTCTCAAAAATAAATAAACGTTAAAAAAAATTTTTTTTAAATCATAGGTGTGCACTTTATTTTCTGTGTATAGGTCACCTAAAAATGTTTATGTTAATGTCCACAGATGTATATATTAACAAAATGTGCACAAACATACCCTTGTTCCTGATTACTGGAAAAGTTGAAGTACAGTGTTACAAATCCCTTTTTATCTTTCAACATATAAGACCCTCTTGTGAGTTTTGTTGCGCATATTGTCTGCAGCCTTTTGTCCAGCCTTCTGTAAATGTAAGCAAAACTGACTATTTACTCTGTGCTAGGCTTATAATCCTTTGCATCCAAGAATAGGATTGCTGACAGTCTGCTTACAAACCCCTTTCTGTGTGTGGTACTGTCTGATATGACCATATATGAACTGTAGTTCAGACCATCCTGATTAACCAAATTTTTTAGCCTCTGGATAGCAGGCATATGCTTTTTTTCACTATTCTCCTGGAGAGTTCATGAAATCAAAAGGACACTAACAACCAGATGTTTGGAGGGGGTGGGGGGAACCCTAAAGCTAATTGTACAATTTTAAATTCAATTTTTAAAAAAATAGTTTGATTTGGTCTCTACTTGATTTGATCCCTGGAGGGGTTAACAATCTCCCATTATTCTTGATGTAGTGTTTTCCTGCCTTATGTTCCTCCATCCTGTTTAACTTTTGTTGTTTGACATTCTTCTGATGTGACGAAGTCTGCTGAACTGAGCTATATGGAACACGATTTTATGTCTACATTTAACGACTTTTCTACAAGTCCATCTGTTGCTATTAATGAAACATATTTATGAACAAAATATGTTAGTAATAGCAGGCATAAATCTCACACAAACTTCCTATTCTCTCTACTTCTGATAATGGGGGCCCACCAGAGCTGTTGTAAATTTAGATTCCCCCCAGAAATCTTGGACTCACTAACTACAGCAGAGGGTCATTGTAAGCTTCAAAGCACATTACTTGATCTCTCCAAAATGGCCTCTAACTTGAGCCTTCCATTGAATGCTGACAACACTGGATCCTCCAATGATCAAATAAACCCTAGCTTGACCCCTAGCAATAGTACAACCATCAGCCATTTTGAAAAGCAAATTTTCCTTTCATAAACTACAGTACACCATCCTTTCTGTTGATCTAGAAGGGATAGCAGCCATCTGTCAACAGGGATCACACTGAAGGCAGCACTTGGGAGAAATTTTAGTGCTCCCAGGGAAAGATTTGCTTCATTTAGGAATCTGAATAGGATAAATTTCACTTTTAACACACTTCAAATTCTTTTCTCTCTTGTCTCTGCACGTGGTAGTCTTTTTTCCTGGTTTCAAGTTTCCTTTGGCTTCACATGAAATTCTGGCTATCCAAAGTCCCCAGTATGAATCCCAGTTTTAGCTTCCCCAAAGGTAATTTACATTATTTTACTTTATTTTATTACTTTTTTAGTGATCTCTATATCCAATGTGGGCCCAAACTTGCAACCCTGAGATCAAGAGTCACAAGCTCTATTAAGCCAGCCAGGTGCCTCTTAAAGGTACTTTACATTGAAGTGATGAGAACTTATAGAGTCATTCTCAGTAGAGGGGCATTTGGAAACTTAAAGAGGAATTTTCATTTCTAAAATCTCAAATATATGTACAAAGATAGATGTTAGATAACTACTTGAATAACTAAATAGATGGATAGATATAAAGATATATAGACAAAAATCTTCTTGATGCCTTTTGTGTGCTCATATTATTGCCTCAAACCTAAGAGACATAGATCACAAGAATCAACAGTGGATACTTCATTTAGGAAAGCTTGCCCATATCTTCTCTGAATAATTCATTATCATATAAATAAAAGCTGAAGGTTAGTGTGTCTGCTGATGTACAATACAGACAACATATTTTGAATATTAAATCTTTAAAGACATGTTTGGTAATATGTTTTAAATAAAAATGTGATTTTTATGTTTTCTCAATAGCAGTATATCTGACCACAGACAGCAGTACAGATTATTCACTGAATAGGCTTCCGTCTTTATGCATATTTTGCATTAAAATTATAACTAGATCAACAAAAAAGAGCATCTTCAAGTGTTTCAATATCCTCCATGATACAATTAACATTTACTGCTTTTTTTTGGAATACAGCTGGATTTCTTAAGGGCACAGTCCCATTGATACTGTAATACATAGCATGAAAACATAATGCTGGTTTCTTTAATTTTTCTAACAGGGTATGACTTTCCAATTGTCTCTCCTATAGTTATCTAAGAATCTCTTATTTATGTTAATAGTGGGAGCCATTGTTGATAAGCTACTTGTAACAAATGAGTCAAACAAAAAGGCATGAATTCTGCAGATGGTGGAATAATTCAGTGGGATAATCTGCATAAGCAGATTCATATTTTCATAGAAAACATTTTAATTTAATGTTTGGCTTTGATCACTAGCTTACTGAACATCCTTAATTTTTTTTTCTAGTTCCCACCTTTTTTAATTAAAAATTGTACTGCAATTAGTGATTAATCTTTTTCCGAGTAGCAACATGGTTATATTATGCTATGTTGTATGATACAGATTTTCCACTGTTATAATTTTATTCAGATATATAGCTTTATGTCACCAGCTGCCTTTGTGAAATACCATTCAGTATGAAGGAAAAGCAAACAATTCAACGTTACCTTGTATTTTATTTATCTGCAAAGAAAGCACAGAGTTTCTGGTCTGGCATGCAGTAGGTTAGAAGTCACTACTCCATTTTAACAAGTAAGGAGCTGAACATGCAAAAATCAACTCTTCCTAGATCCAACAGAGAAGGTCACAAGACAAACTATTGCCCCCCAAACTGGAAAAACAGACAGGAGGAGACAGAGGTACACAACTTACCAGAGCAGAAATCCCAAAGCAGAAACGTCATGGGAACTAGTGCTAGGGTAGGAAAACCTGAACTGTAATGGATGAATTGCTGAATATCTAAGAAAAATCTTCTTTTACTTTCATCTGGGGAAGAGGAAAATAAACCACTTTGAAATAAACTAGAGCATCTTGTCCTCAACAAGGCCTACCCTCAGGAAACATTGTTTTACCAAAGCGTAAACCACTGGACTTTTTTTTTATAAGAGCCTAACCTAACAGGAGGAAGGGAAACAGCCAACACCAGCCCCCTCTAGCCATCCTCATACACCTGAGGGGGTAGGGGATTGAGAAACCCTGGTGAGAAACACTGGTGAAGTTCACAGTCCAGGGGCACAGACTCACCAATGACTAAGAACTAATCATATGATTATAGAATACTTCCTCTCTCCCTACACCTTGTCATTATATTATTGATGGCTTATTTACCCAGTCTCTCATGTCCAACTTCCAACAAAAAGTTACAAGGCACAATAAAAGCAAAAGTAATGTTTGGAGAGACTGAACAAGGATCAGAATCAGACTCAGATATGTCAGGATTGTTGGAATTATCACACCAAGAATTTGTTTTTAATTATGATTAATAGGCTAAGGACATTACTGGAAAAATTAGACAATATGTAAGAACAGACGGATAATGTAAGAGATGAAAAGTCTAAAAAAGAATCAGTAAGAAATGCTAGAAATTAAAAATTCAGACACATAAATGAATAATGCCTTTAATGGACTCATTAGCAGACTACACATGGCTGAGGGAAGAATTTCTGAGATTGAAGATTTGACAGTAGAAACTCCCCAAGCTGAAAAACAAGGGATGAGAGAAGAATTAAGAGGTACTTTCAATACCCGTGAAGTAGTATAATGATATTTGAAAGTGGACTTGGACTAGGTATATTGCAAACTCTGAAACAACCACCAAAGCAAGTAAAAGAAGAAATGAGGAAGAAAAAAATAGGAACAAATAACAAAAGCAATATAAAGAAAATAGTAGCAAGTATGATAGATATTAATCCAACTATATTAATAATCACTTTAAAGGCCCTATCTATCTGAGTACATCAGTTAGAAGACATTGTCAGAATGGACCAAAAAAACAAGACCTAGTTATGTTTCCTACAAGAAACTCAAATTTATTTATTTATTTATTTATTTATTTAGAGAAAAAGAGCACAAGCAGAGGAGGGGGTGAGAGAGAGGGAGAGAGAATCTTAAGCAGGTTGCAGGCTGTCAGTGCAGAGCCAGATGCAGGGCCTGAACCCACAAATCATGAGATCATGACCGAGCTGAAATCCAGTTGGATGCTTAATGAACTGAGCCACCCAGGCACCCAACAAACTCACTTTAAATACAAATACGTATAGAAAGTAAAAATGAAGAAAGATATGACATGCCAGCACTAATCAAAACAAGCAGAGTAGATACATTGATTTCAGACAGAAAGGCTTCAGAGCAAGGAAAAGTTATCAGGGGTAAAGAGAAACTTCACATAGTGATAAAGGAGTCAATATTCCAAAAAGATACAACAATCCATAATGTACATACACCTAACAACAGAGTATCAAAATATGTGAGGTGAAAACTGGTAGAACTGTGAGGAAAAATACATGGATTCACTACAATTGTTGGAGACTTTAACATCCTGCTATCAGCAATGGACAGATCCAGAAGACAGAAAATCAGTAAGGACACAAATGAGCTGAAGAGAACCATAGATCAACTGGATGTAATTGGCACCTATGAAATACTTCATCCCAACAACAGCAGAGCTCTTCTCAAGCTCACATGGAATATTTTTTTCCAGATAGACTACATTCTGGGCCATAAAACACACCTTAAGACATTTAAAAAAGTAGAAACCATACAACGTGTTCTCTTAGATCACAGTGGAAGTAAACTAGAAATACTTGGAGATTAACAGCACACATCCTTTTTTTTTAGATTCAAGTATAAATAACGTACAGTGTTACATTAGTTTCAAGTGTACAATATAATAATAATTCAGCAATTCTGTGCATTTCTCAGTGCTCATCAAGATAAGTGTACTGTTAATCTTGACTTATTTCAACCATCTCCCTCACCCACCTCCCCTCTGGCAACCACCAGTTCTCTATAGCTAAGAGTCTGGGTTTTATTGTTTGTCTTTTTTTTTTCTTTGTTAAGTTTGTTTCTTAAATTACATATATGAGTTAAATTATATGGTATTTGTTTTTCTCTGACTTATTTCACTTAGCACTATACCCTGTAGGTCCATTCATGTTGTGGCAAATGGCAAGATTTCATTCTTTTTATGGCTAAGTAATATTCCAGTGTGTATATATATCACATCTTTTTTTTTTTTTAATCTATTCATCTACAGATGGGCACTTGAGTTGTTTCCATGTCTTGGCTATTATAAGTAATGCTGCAATACATATAGGGGTGCATATATCTTTTAGAATTTTTGTTGTTTAACAACACTTACTTCTGAACTAATACATAGGTCAGAGAAGAAATCTCAGGAAAATTTTTTAAATATTTTGAACTAATGAAAATGAAAATATACAACTTTTCAAAATTTTTGGCACTCAGAGGAACAGTATGAGAGGGAAATTTGTAGCATTGAATGTATATATTAGAAATGAAAGAAGATTTAAAATCAATAATCAAAGCTTATTCCTTAAGAAACTAGAAAAGAAAGAGCAAGAAGTCCAAAGTAAATAGAAGAAAAGAAATAATAAAAATTAGAACAGAAACCAATGAAATTGAAAACAGGGCATGAATAAAATAAATAAACAAAACTAAATAAACAAAAATAAAATAAACAAAACATGGGTTCTTTGAAATCACAGTAAAATTGATAAGCCTTTAGCAGGGTAACTAAGAAAAAAAGAAGATATAAATCATTAATATCAGAAATGAAAGAGGGGTCATCCCTACAGATCTCATGGACATCAAAAGAATAATAGAGGAATATTATGAACAACTCTGTCCCCACAAATGTCTAGATTAAACTTACCAAATCCATAAAAGATACAATCTGTTAACACACACACACACACACACACACACAGAGACAATCAGAATAGAATTATGTCTTTTATATAAATTGAAGTGATAATTAATAACCTTCAAAAACAGAACCCCACCTGGGTTTACTGTTTAATTTACTGCACATTTCAGGAAGAAATTATACCAATTCTCTGCAATCTTTTCCAGAAAATAGAAGCAGAGAGAATATTTTCTAACTTATTCTTTGAGGGTAACATTATCCTAACACCAAAATCAGATAAAGACATTAGAAGGAAAAAAAACCTTGATAGAACAATATCTCCCACGAACATAGATGCAAAAGTCCTTAACAGTATGTTAACAAATCAAATCCAGCAACGTATAAAAAGAATTATACGCCACTACCAAGTGGGACGTACCCCAGGTATGGAATACTGGCTCAGTAGCCTTTGTGGATAGGAAGAGTCAACATTGTCAAGCTGTCAGTACTTCCCAACCTAATTTATATATTCAATGCAATCTCAGTAAGTTCCTAGCAAGTTAATTTGTGGATCTCAACAAATGTATTCTATGGAAAGGTAAAAGACCCATAGCCAACTCAATATGGAAAGAGAAGAACAATGTTGCAAGACTGCACTACCCATCTTCAAAATAAATAACTTGCTCAAGACTGACCATCAAGCTACAGTAATGAAAACAGTGTGGTATTGGTGAAGGAATGGTTGAGTAGACCAATAGCAAAGAATAGAGAGACCAGAAACAGACCCATAAAAAATAGTCAACTGATCTTTGACAAATGGGTAAAGACAATGCAACAGAGCAAAAATAGTCTTTTCAACAGATGGTGCAAGAACAGTAGACATCTACGTGGAAAAATTGAACCTAAACACAAATCTTACATCCTTTATAAAAATTAACTCAAAATGTATTATAAACCTAAATGTAAAATGCAAAACTATAAAACGCCTAGAAGATACTATAAGAGAAGAGCTGAAGGAATTCTGGTATCATGATAACATCTCAGATACAACACAAAGGCATCAACTATGGGGAAAAAAACCACTGATAAGCTGGACTTTATTAAAATTAAAAACCTGTTCTCTGTGAAAGGTAACGGCATGAGAATAAGAAGACAAGTCACAAACTGGGAGAAAGTATACGCAAAAGACATGCCTGATGAAACACTGTTACCTAAAATATAAAAAGAACTCTTAAGAACTCAACAATAAGGTAATCAACAACCCAATTAAGAAATAGAAAGCACCTGAACAGATACTCATCCAAAGAAATATTCAGATGGCAAGTTAGCATTCGCAAAGATGTTCAACATCCTATGTCATCAGGGATTGCAAATTTTTTTTTTAAAAAGTGAGATATCACTGTGCACTTATTACAACAGATGCTGGTGTGGCTGTGGAACAATAGGAATGAATTAAAGACTTAGGTCCACACAAATCTGCACCCGGCATTTATAGCAGCTTTCTTCATAATTGTCAAAACTTGGAAGTAGCCAAGATGACACTGAAGTGCACTTTGGTGGGTGAATGGATAAAGAAACTGGCCCATCCAGACAATGGAATGTTACCAGTGGTAAAATGAAATGAGCCATCAAGCCAAGAAAAGATGTGAAGGAAACATATATGCCTATTACTAAGTGACAGAAGCCAATGTGAAATGGTACCTAGTATATGATTCCAACTATGCGACATTCTGATAAAGATAAAACTTCAGAGAGGGTAAAAAGTTCAATGGTTGCCAGGGTTTGGTGGGGGGAAGGGGGGATGAATAAACAGAGCACAGAGGATTTGGGGGACTGTAAAACTATTCTGTATGATACTACAATGGTGGATGAGTGTTGCATACATTTGTCCAAACTCCTAGAATGTACCAAGAGTGAACCCTAATGTAAACTATGAACTCTGGGTGATTATGATGTGTCAATATGGGTACATCAATTGTAATAAGTGTACCACTGTGATGCAGGATATGGATTATCAGGCAGTTTGTGCATGTGTGGGCCCAAGAAGTATGAGGAAACTCTCTGTACTCTTTCCTCAGTTTTACTGTGAACCTAAAAACGCTTTAAAAAAATACAGTTTAGTAATTTTTTTATTAAAAGTTGTTATAGACCACACACATTTGGCAGTTCATTTCCATAGGAAAAGAATATGCATGGCACTCAAAACCCTGCTTCTGTAGATTTGTTCTTTAGTTCATTCAACAATATTTTCTTTGGGTGACAAATCTTTTCATACAGTAAGTTGAAATTCCTCTAACTTAATAGAAACAATTATCAATGGACTCTTTCCCCTGTATTATTTCCACATTAGGGTGATGATTGAGTATCTAGGAGAATCCCAAAATTCCCTGAAGTAGATGCTAAGCAACACAAGAATGATGTGAATAAAATCTCAGGTCTCTGTTGCAGTAAATCACGTTAAAGAATAGCTCAAATCATAACATGATGTGAGGACACTTTAAAAAGTTTTAAACAGTAGCCTAAGTCTGACCTGACCCTCTTATATTTTATGCTCCTCTCCACTCACTTTAAGTATGTGTTTATGAGTTAGTTGTTGTCTCGGTCACTTTGGGCTGCTGTAACAAATTACCATAGACTAGGTGACTTTTAAGCAACAAAAATTTATTTCTCACAGTTCCAGTGGCTGGAAATCCTCTGAGATCAGAGTGCCAGCCAGTCTGGTCAAGTTCTGGTGAGGACCCTTTTCCAGGTTGCAGACCGTCAACTTCTTGTATCTGAACATGGAAGAGAGCAGAGGGGAGGCAGGCTTTCTCCTGGGCACTAATCTCATTCGTGAAGACCCCATCCTCATGACCTCATCTAATCCTAATTACCTTCCACAGTTTCCACTTCCTAATACCATCACCTTATTGGGTAGCATCACAACATGAATTTGGTGGAAACACAAACATTCAGTCCATAACACTCTTCAAAAAGTAACCACCTTGCTTGCCATTGTTTTCATCCAATGTGTATTCCAGATTTGCAGAATTTTATTTTTATTGTTCTTGTTTTCCTCTTTTGTTTTAAGCTTGCATTGTTAAATAAATCAGTAAAAGGCACAAAAGTATCTCATACCCTCATGTGGGAAATGGGAATTAATAGAGAAATATATTAAGGAAGCTTCAAAAAAGTTTTCACAATATCAAGAATACAAATACATTAAGGGAAATGAAATCCTACTACTATACCTGGGAGCAATAAGCTCTGACCTATACCAGAGAGCAGCTGCTTGTATTTCAAGGGGGAAAGGTGTCCTTTGATCTCTGTAGAAGGTATATCTTTGGACCTCAATAGGAATATATTTCAGCAGGAAGGTTCAAACAGGCTGTTGCTTAGATTTGAATAGCAATTTATTTATCTTCCTTCAATTCACTGGATAGAACTATGGTTCTCAAGTTTTAATGTGCATTAGAATAGCCCAGAGGGTTTATTAAAACCAGATTTCTAGTGCCCAAACAGATCCTGATTCAATAGGTCGAAGGGGCCTTGCTTTTCTAGCAAGTTTCCAGGGGATGCTGATACTCCTGGTCAAAAGAACATATGTTGATAACCAGGGGGTTTGATATACTGCTGGTTGAATGTACATGTATCCTCATAATGTACTAAATTGTTATTTTTGATGCCAACAGTGACCATCTTTCCCACTTTATATAAACAGCTCTTCAGATGTGAATTGATTTTTTTTTAATGAGCTTGTCCCACAGGGTAGTAACTGTTGTACAAAAAGAAATATACCAGAGGAGCCCTGAATTTGAGGTAAAGAAGTTTGAGTCTCAGTTTTTTCACTTTTCTGTGTTCATTGGCTTGGGATGGTCAATTACTATCAGAGCTTCGCTTTCTTTTTCTATAAGATGAGAATGATACCAGACTCCCAAAGCTGTTGTGAGTGTTAAATGGGATGAGGCATGTGAAAGTGTCTTGAAACAGCAAAGTACTCTATACATGTAACAGTTTATTATTATCGATCTTATTATTGATTTGAGAATGACTTCCCACCTTCAAAAATTCTGATATAGAAAAGACTCCTCATAGTGGGTGAGTTTTGTTGACTGACTACAGTAAACAATCAATGAATATTTATAGACTGATAAAATAAGATAGGCTAAGATGCTTGGAAGATATCTTACAATATAAAGATAGAATAAGAGAATTCTACTATTTACTTATAACAGCAGAGTAAGGGAAATTAACAGAATTCAATTGAGCAAGAATTTATTAAGTGCTTATTCTGTATCAGGTTCCATGATTGACCATTCTCTGTTCATGTTTTAAGTTATTTCAAATATCAAACATCAGATGAGTTTCCCATTTGAGGCTCAATTGTCTCTTTGAAAACAGGCCCAACAGAACAGAGAACTTAACCCAGGTAACTCTGCTTTGAATTTGAATGTATTCAGTACAAATCCGCGTACATTGTACTAGTATAGTTAAATTTCTATCTCTAGCTTGGTGATCTAAACAAAGGATGTTAAGTGAAAAAAAAAATAGCAGAGCAATATAAATTTATTATAATCTCATCCCTACATATTTTTAAAGTTCATTATACATGCATATATGGAGAAATGAAAAACAGGAATGATACATACCAGTTAATGAAAATTACCTTGGAGGGGAAGAATAGAGTGGAAATTTAACATTTTATTTTGTACATTTCTTATAGCAGTACTTATTTATATAAGAATATTATACTGAGAACAATTAAAAGTAAATAATTATTTATAATATATACATATATACATATACATATACATATGCATATACATACACATATACATATATATATATCACTACACCCACAGGGGGCTCCTGCTTAGAAACCAGTATTTTCCCACTTGATGAGTTTGTATTTCCCTTCAAAAATATCAACCTGTAAATTAATCATTAGGCTTCCTGTCCTTGCTAAAATAGAATCCCAATCCAGTTCCTTTAACAGGTTATTTTTCCTTCAGCACTGGTTCACATGGTTCCTGTGCTTTGTGTCAAAATGTACCACTGCTGAGCACTGGGCTTTCCTTTGAGCGGTCAGTGAGAGTGATGTCTAATCAAGAACAACTTTCCCTGCAGGATTCCTTCCTGTAATTTACTTCCCACTGATTCTCAGGGAGGTGATCCCACAGTACAAACACGTTCTCTGTTTAATCAGTTCCCTTGATTTCTTTCTGAAATCCATAAGAAGATAGCATTGCAATAACACCTTCTCTCTGGGGTGGCTTTAGAAACTTCCGGCATTTTGTCAACCCCGCACTAGGCACTATAGTTGGGTAGAGAAGAGCAGTGAAATAGAAAACACGGTTGACACTCTGTCTCTGTCTCCTAGAACATAAAGCCAGGAGAAAGGAGTGAGAGATCTAAGGAGACAAATCAGAATAAGGTGGAAAGCAGCTGTGAAAAGGAACAGAAGAATTAAGAAGGGTGAAGGAAAGGAAAAGCAAACGGATCACATTTTGTGGCAAAAAAATTTTTTTTTAAAGTTTGAGTGAGGATCAATGAACCTAACTTTGAAATTTAAATTATAATGTAAAATTGAAAACATGGCAAAAGTTTCTAAAGCCACCCTAGATGTAAGACGTTAATTACCCAGAGAAAACTTAAATAGATCCTGCTTCCACGTTCCCTCACCCACCTCAGAAGTACCTCTGCTAGTGATTATAGTCTACCATCATGGTTTGTCTGAACATCTGTCCCTGCTCTGGACCACAGACTGTTCAACAGCAGAAATTCAGCTCTTTGTATCAGTTTTGCAACGATGGCTGTATTGCCCAGATTTCATAAATATATTGAGTAAATAAATGAGAACCTATGTTATTGGTTTTTTTTCTTGAAAAGTGAGTTCCTGAGGCAGTCTTATGCTGAAAGGTCTTCACAGTTCTTTTAGGAAAATCTTGGATGCTACTGCATCAGGCCCTATATTTCTAAGTTGCTATTATTGAGAAGTCTGTATCTTCTATTCTGCTCACAATCTCCTTCATCCTTTTTCCTTTATGTGGAATCTCTAACATATCCCTCCCTATCTTTTCATTTTTCCTTAGATTGACTTCCAAACTCACCTTCTCACTCATAAAGTGTGCTTCTGAATTGTCAGGGCAATAAAACTTGTTGGTCCTTTTATCTCGCTTCTGCTTTACTTTAAACCAAAACAAAATGAAATTGAAGGAAACTTGTCAAGGTAGCTGTTGAGAATGGAACTCTGAAAGAAGATTGCTGCCAAGAGATTTTTTTTTCTGAGCCAGAGAAAATCACTATGATTTTGTTTTCCTTTTCTACACATTGATTGTCACTATGGCAAGTAAAAGGAAGAAGGCAAAGGCCATTTTAGGACAAACTGGGCAGTGTGAAGGTGATTTGGGGAACAGAAGAATGCCAGACCCACCCACCTGTAATAGAAGTAAAGAAACCAGAAGGTAGGAAGAGGCCAGAAAGAACAATGGAAGGCCATTCATTCCAGGCACGAGATCAGGCCTAATAAGCAGATGCCAGATGGAAGTCCAATTAATTCAGGATGGAATCTGGGGCAAGAAGAGAAAAGCTGTTAGAATAAATTAATTAATTTCATATAGAATTATAATGCCACACAGATCCAAGTTGACAATCTCAATGTTAAACTGCAATCAATTTTCAAGCCTAAATCACACTTTGTGGAATTCTTTAGGGACAACCCCAAAGTGTTTTCCTGAATGCCTTTAGTTATCAGGATATGCACTACCCATTAGATAGCCACCGATCACTACCTTATGTTCTGGTTATTTTTCATGTGTGGTATGTGATCTCTTCTGCTGGAATTATACATTTCTTCCTTGAAATATCTACATTGTTTATCTATCACATAATAAATATAAAATTACTGGGATAACAATTATCCTGTTATGATCAGATCAGATGATAATACCAAAAGCCCTCATATGAATAATATTGTTAGGCCATCTCAAGTCAAGTTCAAAAGCGAAAGCCTCTATTCTCTAGTACCTTGTACACTGCACAAAACTAGTTAGAAATGGTGTCATGTCATTGGTACAGGGAAAGTGTTCATAATAAATATGTTGCCAATGAGCTCCAGACTCCGAAATCACTGTTTTAATTTCCTTCACATACTTCACACTGTTTGAAATTGTTGTGTTCTCTTTTTAACTGCCTCCTCCTCCCCACTCCCCCCACCACTGAACTATAAGCTCTGTATGTGAAAGGCACATGTCTGTCTTGCTCACTGCCAAATCTTCAGGGCCTAGACAAGTAGCACCTAATAGGTGTTCAATAAATATCTATTAAATTGAAAAAGTGTTATTGATTCTGACCATACAATAGGAATTTCCATAATTCCAAGGTCTTGAAATTATGACCCTAGTAGAAGAAATTAGGCAAAGGCCTGATTGATACAGAAAGATATTAAATAATGTAAAAGTAAATAAGCCATAGACCCATAAACAAAAAGCAGAAATACTTTTAGGAAGAGCATAATACAACTGCTCAAAAGCTAATATGATGAGTCTAGCTCATATTTACCCAGTGTTTTATGCCTACCACCATGGATATTCAAAACTGTCTTTACAATTAGGTTATATATTTAATTGCATTACTTACACAATTATCCATAATAGAGCATTTGTCTTGCCCTTTGAAGTCCATCCTTCTATGTTATCTTCTTGACTAGTGTTCATTATAGAAGCAACTCACAAAGGACAATACACTCACACACTGGTCTCTATTCCCTACTGAACATCAAGAGTAAAAGTATGTCAGTGGGACCACACTGGAGATCAATTTGGTACCATTAATATAGATAGAGGAAATCATGTCCCAAGCATTGGGAAAACCAACTTGTGCACGAGGAGGCATATATCAGAAAGTCTTTGCAGCCTTGTCAATAAAAGCAAAAAATGAGAAACAACCTAAAGTTTCATTAACTTGAAAATGGATGAATACACTGTGATACAGTCACACAAGGGAATATTTCATAGCAGTGAAAACAAATTACTTACAGCTATATCTATTAACAAGGATGAACCTAAAAACATAATGTTAAGTAGAAAAAAAATATAACATGCTTTAGAAAACATAGGAAATCTTATCTATCAATTTCTTGGAAGAGAGGAATCTTCAATGAGCTAGGCTGTCATTTATCAAATGGGGATTTGCCCAAAGGTACCATAGTTTTACTTAAAACAACTAAACAAACAACAACAAAACCCTCCCAGGAATTGTTACTCACAGTAACTCTCTCCACTGATCTGTTTACTCTTGTTTTCAATTAGGGAACAGAAAACTAGGCATCCTTTCATTATAGAGTTTTTTTTCCTAAAGCAAGGTAAGAACAGAGAGAAAGAGTGAAACAGAGAGTGAAAGGCAGAGAGGTTAAGAATAGAAGGGTCCAATGAGAATGAAGTCAGTCATTGAGAAAATGTTGATAATCATTTTTGTTAAAGAGAACACAAAAGCTTTTAATCTGCAGATTCCTGGGTGATCGCTCAACTCTGCACTTCCCTCTGCTTTATTCTAAAATAGCACTAAAAGATAAGAAGTAGTTCCGATGAGTTGATTAACTACCATTAATGTTCTTGTTAATTGACTATTTAGATGTGACACTTTATTTGAAAAGGGAAAGACAACCTCTTTTTGGAACAAAGGACTCTTTTTCAGAATTTTCAATGTTTTTAAAATAAATACATAGAATTTGAATAATTTAAGACCTTCAGTGTTAGTCCTTGAAAAACTTAGAAACATAAGTAAAAACGCTTGTGGATAGCCTACAGTTTCCCCTTAAGTGGGATTACTAATTATTGAATTGTCTGTACTAGATTAGTTATTTTGAGTTGTTTTGACTCAATTTTGCAGCCTCATTCTCAGTGGTGATATTTAGTTCCCTTTAAACTCTATTTTACAATCATCTTGCTTCAACTTCATGAAGTACAGATTTATCCCGAGCCATTTAGAGGACATTTGCACACACTCAGTTCCCTAATGCAGCAGTCCCCCTGTCACCTGGCTCATTTTACTACAAAGAAACAGATGTGATAGAAAAGGTGATGGGGCTTGGGGGAAGGCAGGGCAACTGACTCTTTTTATTTTATTTTATTGTCTATTTACTTGTTTATTTTTAAAAGTTTATTTTTTTGAGGGGGGGCATGAGTGGGGGAGGGGCAGAGAGGAAGGAGATAGAGAATCCCAAGCAGTCTCTACGCTGTGAGCCCCACGAGGGGCTCTATCTCACAAACTGTGAGATCATGATCTGAGCTGAAATCAAGAGTCAGACACTTAACTGACTGAGCCACCCAGGTGCCTCAATTGACTCTTTTTAAATATCATATTTTACATGGAAGGTAGCACACTTGATTTTTGCAATAATATAGAGGGGTATATTTATAATACCACCATAACATTTATGTCTGGGATTGACATGTCAGCAAGTCAAACAGCTCCTCCAAACTATGTCCTCATTGTAGAAAGTGAGAGGCCTCAGGGCACCTGGGTGGCTCAGTTGGTTGAGCATCAGATGTCAGCTGGGGTCATGATCTCATAGTTCATGAGTTTGAGACCCACAACAGGCTCTGTGCTGACAGCTCAGAGCCTGGAGCCTGCTTTGGATTCCATATCTCCCTCTCTCTCTCTCTGCCCCTCCCCACTTGCACTCTGTCAATCTCTCTCAAAAACAAACATTTTAAAAAATTTTTTAAAAAAGAAGAAGAAAATGAGAGGCCTCTAGAAGCTAATCTCTTAAACCAGCTGTCATTGAAATGGGGCCTCGTTGATGGATGATATTTTGAACTGTTCGAAAATGTGAGGTATGGCCAACTTTGTAGAAACAGCTGATTCCACTACTAGAAAAGTCCTACAGCCCTAAAAGTCTTCCTTGCATCAAGCTTCAACCTGTTTCACTGTGGTTTACAGCCTTTATTTTCTATCTGCTCTTGGAAACAATCTAGTTCCAAACTCTTACTTCTAAGGGCTTGATAACCCCCAAACTAATTCAAGACAACTTTCTTTTCTTTCTCTAATCTTTCTTACTTTCAGGTATTTATGGTTAAATTTTGTCAACAACTCCTCCTGGGACACATTATACAGAACCCCCATTACCTTGACTGCCACTCTTTAGATCACTTTTGTCTAACTTTCAGATAGTGGTTAAAATTCTTTTTTTTTTTTTTTAATTTGTTGTCAAGTTAGCTAACAGTGTAGTCTTGGCTTCAGGAGTAGAGTCCTATGATTTATCACTTACATACAACACCCAGTACTCACCCCCCCAAGTGCCCTCCTCAATGTCTATCACCCATTTTCTCTGCCCCCCCAACCCCCCACCTCCATCAACCTTCAGTTTGTTCCCTGTATTTAAGAGTCTTTTATGGTTTGCCTACCTCTCTGTTTGTATATTATTTTTCCTTCCCTTCCCTTATGGTCATCTGTTAAGTTTCTCAAATCCCATATATGAGTGAAATCGTATGGTTTTTGTCTTTCCCTGACTGACTTATCTCACTTAGCAGAATACCCTCCAGTTCCATCCATGTTGTTGCAAATGGCAAGATTTCATTCTTTTTCATCACTGAGAGCATTCCATTGTGTATATATAAATAGTGCTTACAAATTCTTAAGTTTTAGAGTCAGAGAGAGCCTGGGTAGCTCAGTCTGTTAAGCATTCGACTTCAGCTCAGGTCATGATCTCACAGTTCATGGGTTTGAGCCCCGCAGTGAGCTCTGTGCTAACGGCTCAGAACCTGGAGCCTGCTTTGGATTCTGTGTCTCCCTCTCTCTTTGCCTCTCCCCTGCTCACACTCTGTCTCTCAA
Source organism: Panthera tigris (assembly GCF_018350195.1). Taxonomy (NCBI): domain Eukaryota; kingdom Metazoa; phylum Chordata; class Mammalia; order Carnivora; family Felidae; genus Panthera; species Panthera tigris. The sequence goes on along the minus strand of NC_056660.1, from coordinate 200,463,098 downwards.
AAATAAATAAACATTAAAAAAATTTAAAAACCCTCAGCCTCACTGCATTTTAGCTATGTTACTCCACAAGATAATGTTGGTTGCACTAGTCCTCCTTCATTGAACTTCCTCTTCCAATTACTAGCAGCAACCCCAGTTTCCCCTGCCAGAAGCATCTTTGGATTTTGGAAGCCAGCTTTGTCCAGAGTAGAAAGTATCTAGGAATTTACATTCCCCCGGGGGGAAGCCTCCACAAATTACTGCGCAGTGAGGAGGTATGAAGGATTGAGTTCCCTTGCTTCAGATTTGGGTAACATTGAGGCTCACCTCACACGCCAGAGCTACCCTGTGCTCATAGGCTAAAGTCACCCTCTGAGACCTTGCCAAGTGTCTTCCTTACTGGCTCTTTCCCCTTCCCTGCTCTGCTTCTCCCACTTTCATATTCGTTTCTCCTGGAAGTACTTTCTTAGTAAACCATTACCCTAGAATCCTCACCTCTGGTTCTTCTCCAGGGAAGTGTGGCTGAAGATGAGAAATTATTGTAATCTCTTAACTCAATTTCTGTCATTGAAAGTGGGATCAAAATTGTACCTGCTTCTAGAATTAATGTAGGGTTCAAAATGAAAAAAAAAATGCACGTAGCATGCTATCCTTCCTGACATGATGTAAATGCTCACTGAAAGGTAACTTATTGTCAGATTCTCTGGGCCAAAAATTGAATGTGACATTCAAGATGCAAAAAATTCAGGATAATAGTTAATCCAATTTTTACTAATGAAGCCTAAGAATGCGGTTTTCCCTGAGAGGGGATGACATTGATGGCTACCATGGAATTAGAGCTCACTGCAAAGCTCACCACTCGGGACTTGTGTACGGCGCCCAGAAACTGTTCAGCAGCTTTTGCTGCTTTTTGTTACTCTTGGCACTGGTTGGCAGTGAGACAGAAAGCCCAGATTACCAGCGGCATTATTTTGATGTCCTCTCTGGGGCACCCAGAGGAAGAATGTTTCCAATATAAACAAAGCAATTTAAAATCTCGAATATTTGTCCCAAATATTCATTTCAAAGAGCTCTCCAAAAGATTAAATGTGATATAAATCTATATGCCAAGAAAGTATAGAAAAGCGGGGGTTTTCTGGTGTGTGTTTGGCACATCAGACCGCATATTTGAGAGGTATAACATTGTGCGACCAATTATGAGATGAGATTGGTATTCGAGGGTTGCATTCACCCAGCTGCAGAGATTAATCGGGGTTATATGTGCAGCTGAAGGAAGCTGGGCAACAGTTTTAATTAATTGGCAATTTTGAGCCTCTCATGCTAAAGCTACCTTAATGATGGGTAAAGAAATGATATGGGAAGGCAATACAATTGGAAACATGCAGATTTCCAACTCTGAGCTTTTAAGCAGCAACCTACCATTCAAGTAGTGATTATATGCTAAATATTTTCCACTTACAGAAATCTTAAATAAATAAAAATCAACTAAGAATTTTGAGTTTGCTAAAAGCTTTTTGGCTTCTAAAAAAATAATTAACTGGATTCTAACATTGTTTGCACTTGAGTAACAACTACAACTGTTCTATTTATTTGTGTAATATACCTACCATGATTGCCAAAACGGAAATAGTGCTTTATGATTTATAAAGTTCTAGTATACATTATCTCATTTAACCCTCAAATCAAAGAGTCGAGAAAAATATTGTTACCATCAGCCTTAATTAGAGAAAAGGAAAATAAAGTCTTGACTGTTTTCAGTGGTGATGTGAATCTATGGACCCAGATCTCCTTGTGCCAAATTGCATCGTGGGCTTACCTCACAACAATGTATCTAATAATCTTGCTTTTTTTTTCTAACCTAGAAAAAGAGATTCTGTTATATCATGATCCAAATGAACTCCTTTGTAATGTTTACCCCAGTTCAATTCCTATTTTTAGTGGTAAAAAATAATCATCTTTCTTTCAATCCTGACCCAACTGGAGTCCCAGGTTCTACCTTTCTTCTCCTGTTAGATGTTGAAGTCATGTCACTATCACACTCTTGACAAGCAAAGCTTAATTTTTGCTTGGTAATACGTTTCCTAGATAAATAAATGAGTTTGCCTGGGAATGCACAAGAGAATTATCATGCATGGCTATTGCTGGGGAAGAGTTTACAATCTTGCTGAACTTAGAAAAAAAAATATATATATATACACACAGAGAGACATAGAGAGCAAGAAAGTGCAAATCTAAATAATGTTGGAGACAGGTTTAATGAGGCTTGCATCAACAGAGAGCTGCACTGTTAGAGAAGGGTCCGGAAAGCTGCAGCTGATGACATAGCTGTGTAGCCAACTCTGATGGCGTTACCAGCTTTGTACTCACAGGCTCAGTGTTGCTTTCATTCCCAGCAGCCAGCACTCAGGTGTCTTTGTCAGAGGGAAGTTGGGAATACTTGTGCCTTTTTGTCCCTCCCTCTAACCAGGCACAGTCCTTAATACCTAGATAAGATATTTCAGGGGTGTCACAACACTGTCTCCAGAGCTCCCTTGTGAGGCTGAGCCCAAGTGAGCCTCTGTGGGACTTCACTCCACATGGTGCCCATGCTTGCTCACTTCTCCTCCTGGATTGTACTTCATCCTACCAACTTTTCCCTGAACCACCTTAATAAATAAATCACTTTCACACGAATCCTCTTTTCTGGGTTTGCTTTTAGAAAGCTCAATCTAAGCCAGAGAAGTCTGAAACTTATCTGGGCCTTAAGTATGCTTCAGATTTGAGTGGGATGTTGAAAGTTTTGTCCCAGGGAGAGAGAATGTTGTGAGCAAAGGCATGGGAGATACAAAATTGTTTATGTAGGTGTCAGGGATGGGGGGAAGCTTTCTGATAGCTAACTGTGGGTGGGATAAAGCCAAGGGGCATAATTTTGGCTAGGTAGGATAATAGGGCAGAATAAGATCAAGTAGGTCCTAAAGGGGTAAAAAAACCACAGAAATTTGAACTTGACGTGAAAGGAGTGGGAAGCCATTCTGAGTCCTAAATAGGAGAAGAACATGAGGAAAGCAGGCTTTTCGAATTGCATTTTTAAAAATATAGTTACAGATCCCCAGTTTCTGAGGACGCTAGGTGAAAATAAAAAGGTTCTCTGGTCAAATAACCTTTGAAAACATCTTCTACTTCTAGCACATTGATGATTACCAAATCACCATAAGCCTAGGAAAGCTGGGGTCACGGATTACTTTTGGATTTAAAAAAAAATAATCTTTCCCAGATTGAGGGCTACACTCTAGTGTAGTGCTTTCCAAAGGATGAGCCACTGCTGGTAAAGAATCCTCTTGTGCTTTACCAAGCGTTCCTAAACGCTTGCCCACTGAACACTGTGGGGGAGTCATTCTCACTATTACAGTGTAGAACTGGTTTCCCTGTAAACCTACTTTAGGGAATGCTGTTTTAGGAAGCTGAGTGAAAGCAGGAGAGACTGGATGGAAGCCAAGAGCTTTGTTACGCGCAAGACTAGACACGTGGCCAGAGAAATGGAAAGCAAAGTAAGAATTGGAGACCATCTAAAAAAGTCATTGAATATTGTGGATGGGGAGGTGGGAAGATTAAAAAGAACTTGAATTTTCCAGTCCCACCAATGGATCAGTCTTGCAGAACATATTCTCTCAGATTTCTGAGCTAGCTAATGGAAATATAGGTATCTCTAATAGAGGTACCAAATGGCTGACATCTAATGGAAAATAGGAAATTGGACAACACCCTGAAGTGAAAACAATTTTTCAATTAAAAATTAAATGATTCAGTCCAACTGGCTATATTATCCAGCACTGTTTTAGCAATATTAAAAGGTAGTTTTATTGAATTTAAGCATTAAACCTTGACAAAATTGTTAAAAGCTTGTCTGTAGTTTCAGTTGTAAGCTCAAGTAACAAAAATAAGTTTTGATATCATTTTCTGGATAGGCTTGGCAGGGTTTTTTCAAATTCTGATGACTCAATGAAACAGCCACACATTCAATTAAAATGCAGATTTCAATCTCATGGGTCTAAGTAAGGCCTGAGATTTTGCATTTCCAACAAGATTCCAGGTTATGCAAGGTTGTGGTCCAAGGAACACACTCTGAGGGGCCAAAGGATCAAAGATAAAGTCCAGGGTATAATATAAATGCAGAGACTCTAAATTAGAATTACAATAGAGGGGCACCTGAGTGGCTCAGTGGGTTAAGCGTCCCACTCTTGGTTTCAGCTCAGGTCACATCTCAACATTCATGAAAGCAAACGCCACTTCGGGGCTCTGCACTGACAGTGAGGAGCCTGCTTCGAATTCTCTCTCTGCCCCTCCCCTGCTTGTGCTGTCTCTCTCTCTCAAAAATGGACATTAAAAAACTTTAGAATTACAATAAAAGTCATTTCTACTTTGTCAGATATTTACTGCATTCTTTCAATGTTCCCTTTGTTCATTCACTTTATTAATTTTATAACATGATATTCACTGCCAACTGAGGATATTAGAGAAGAATGAATGATAGGGAGAAAAGATGTGGATAAAGGAAATTTAAATGAGATATAAATACCGTGGGAAGCTCAAGGGAAGATTAATGGTATACTTGCAGGATGAGAGTTTGGTACAAGTGGGAGGTTCCCATGGCTAATTTACAAGTTATACGGGGAAAGGGAACATTTTATCAAGATATATTTTTAACATTTTATTTCATTCTGAGTTCTTTTAACTGTTAATTTTATACATGCTGTGGGCTGAGAAATATGAATTTCCTTTTAATAGCAATGTTACCTAAAGCCAACCACACCAATTTTTAACAGAATCTTTCGGCTCTATTGTATTTTGTTATTTCAATAAACTTTATTCTCTGAGGAAGTTTCCAACTTCCTTCATTTTTGTATGTCAGTACCCTCTTGATTCTAAAAGCATAAGCCAATGTCGAAGAAAAAAGAGAATGAGCATTCTTGTAATCATTTGTATTCAGAACACGATGGCAAAAGAGAAATAGTGGTTTTCATTGTTTTTCAGATGTATCTTTGTTACTCTGTGGAAACAAAAGCAAGGGGATTTAAATAATAAACCTCCTGGTGGTTCCTGAAATAGCAAGGATGAAAATATAAGCTCTACCCTTTTGTTCTTCATAAGATGGTCCTAGTGGCCATACCTGAATATTTTAACTCAGAGGTCCACCTTAAAATTAATAAGGGAGTAATAAAAAGAAAGGTTCATTTTTAAATCCTCATGTCATTACAGGATGTTATACATAAAACAAGTTCTCGTTTTACTTTTAAAATATGACTCTACCTTTATTAGATATGCAATGTATTTTTCAAGATTTATAGGTAAACTTTGTATTATATTATTAGCCAGCCATGGCTTCCTCTATGGATTAAAGAATTAAAATGTTAATGGGAAATTCATGGCTCAGGAATTAGAAAGCTTCCTTTTTCCTCTGAATGACTAAGTATATATTTGGCTCTTTTCAATATCATGACCCAGAAAATTCATTAGATTTACATTAGCAAAGTGAGCAGTGTATATTAATTTTCTCAGTCTAGAAAAAAGGTAAGAAAACTAACAAGTCTTGAGAGTCTCTAATGTCCCAAGTGCTATTGAAGGTGCTCTCATTTAGTTATCTCATAAAACAGCTGAAATGTAGGTGTCTAAATTAAAAAGATAGAGAAGTATAGACTACCTCCAAATAATCAGAGTAAAACCACTGATAGAAAATCCTAGTTCAAGGAATGTCATTTATTGTGACAGTAAATAATTACTGTGCTCATCACAGGCAACTTCACAGTTAGAGATCCAAGATACTGAAAAGGAAGTCCACACACAATGGGGGTCCACCATATACCCCCTTCTAAGACTAGATCATTGACAATGAATCTGAGAATTTGGGGTTAAATGAAACCCTCACTTCCCTCTCAGAGCCTCCTGAATTTTAGGCTTGCATTTCTTATATCCAATGGCAAAAGAAGAAGACACAGGACTCTGCCTTAGCTGGAATGTTTCGTTAACACTTGACTTGAGTTTGCAAACCCAGGTATTAATAAACAGTTCACGTGAGAACAGCTCAATCTGTAAGAATTGAGTTAATAAAGGAATTAATACCTATGGAAAACTTTTAAAGTAGAGAAAGCTACCCAACTATTATGAAAATACATGGAAAATTGGACATGAGAGTACTTGAACAAAAATAAAACAAAGCAAATAAAAACAAATAATTTAAAAATTGTATCTGGAATTTTAGGAGTCAAACATTTTATGGCCAAAGAATCAACTCACACATATTTTTCCTGTTGCTTTCCATGGGGAATCATTACTATAACAAAATAAAAAAATAGGGGAATTTTCAGATGGAATCCCTTCACATTGTTTTACTTCAGTCTTGAGCACTTATAGCTTTGTTTTGTCTGGTTTATTGACAAATTTACATTGAAATGGTTAAATTATTTTTAGGTTTTACCAGACATATGCACGCCAAAATGAGTTCAAAGTTTTTCATAATATGTTGTTTGCTGTAGCTATAGATGGGAGAGAAGAAAATATTTGTACTTACATTAAAATTTTCCCTTTTATGATTAGATTTTAAAATTTCTTTAAACTGTCTCTTAATCTGTGAATTATTCTTATTCTGTGAAGCATTACCTTATCCTCCATTAAATTTTTGTTGTTGTTGTTTCATTTAAAGTTTCTTTACTTATTTTGAGAGGAGGGGATGGGCAGAGAGAAGGAGAGGTAGAGTCACAGCACAGAGCCTGGCGTGGGGTTTGATCACATGAACCGTGAGATCATGACCTGAGCTGAATTCGAGGGTCAGATGCTTTAGCCACTGAGCCACCCAGGCACCCCTGGTCTCACTTTAATTGCTAAAGTTACCTTTATTTCAGATACAAAATTTCAAACTACGGTCAAAATTTGTTTCATGAAAGATGATATTTTCCAGCAATTCCAGAAAATACATTGAGATTTTGGGTGTATACACCCAAAAAAGCCCAACGTCCATAATTTTACATGTGATTAGGAAAAAGAGGGGCTGAAATAATACTACGGGAGTGTCACCAATGTACCACAGGAGATCCTGGGAAGCACCTGACGTCTATAATCTCATTTAATCCTCATTACAACACCATAAGGTGGATTCTATTATTATTTCAAGGAACCAATGATAAGAATTATTTTAGTTCACTTCTAAGAACAATATGTTTCTATAAACATTATACATTTTTATGTAAGAAGAAAAGCAACTTACAAAAGTGCAAAGAACAAGGCAAAATATCTCCAGGATCTCATCACACAGGGGGAAAAAAAAAAGGTATTAGTATTTGCTGAAAAAGATTTCATATGTGTCTTTTTTCACGTGTATGAAAAGAAGGATATCGCTATATATTACGGCCACACAGATTAACAGACGAGCAATAAGATGACAGATGAATAGATAATATAGATTAACATACAGAGTGCTGATAAATAACAGATAGAACTCCAGCTGATGGGGGGCAGGGGGTGCCTGGGTGGCTCAGCCGGTTGGACATCCAACTTTGGCTCAGGTCATGGTCTCCTCCTAGTTCGTGAGCCAGAAGCCCAGGACGCGGCTCTGGGCTGACAGCTCACAGCCTGGAGCCTGCCTCATATTCTGTCTCTCCCTCTCTCTCTGCCCCTCCCCTGTTCATGCTCTGTCTCTCTCAAAAATAAATAAACATTAAAAAAAAAATCCAGCCAGTGGTTTGCAAAATAATGTATTCTACTTTCTTCTCTTTTCATATACGTGATCAACCAAAGGCATTCGTGTATGATAGAGGTGGTGAGATTAGGATGCCCCCAAAAAGTGCAAAGAAAAAGGAAGAGTTATTATTCAATACCTGATATTCACAACAGGATTTTAAGAAGAATGCAGGCTTGAAAGTCATACATCATGAAAGGGAAGAAGAGTGTTATACGTTTTCTTTTATCTTCCCTTTAGACCATCAAGAGCCAGTCTTGGAGACATAGCGCATAAAGTCTCCGGAATGTGACTTCCAGACAGGAAGAAGTCTTAGGCCATCCGCATGTTGCCGCCTCCAGCGGTGGAATCTCACTTGGCCTCTGCAACAGGATAAACCATGGGCTCTTGCTGGGTGCCTCCCACAGCTGCCAGCAGGCGTGGGGTCAGGGGGCCAGGCCCCTCGTGGTACAGACAGGTGCTCGTGGCGCCCCCGCCCGGCCGCGGTGCAGGCCCGATTCACGCACCAGTCTGCCCACCGCCGTGCGGAGGCCTGGTCCGCCTGCAGGAGCTGTGCCATCTGGGAGTTCTTCACTAGAAGCTGGATGCTGACAAATATGAGAATGATCCAGAATTAGAAAAGATCCGAAAAGACAGAAACTACTCCTGGGCCGACATAACAACCATATGCAAAGACAAATGACCTCATCATGAAGAAAAGATGTTCTGTGAGGAGTATCTGCACCGGATGATGAGATCCTCTAGGTACATCTTGGGCAGCAGTGGGTACCTTGATATGAGAGATGGAGAAGACAGGTGGGTCCGCGTTTTCCTGGAACAAGGAGACCCTGCAGGGATTCATCACCACTTCACACTGGAGGAAAAGAACTACGTGAAAGCCATGCGGCTGTTTGTGGGAGAACCGGCGTGGACCGCTTACAACCGGTCAGCTGACCATTTTGAGACTTGGGGCCGGTACGTCCAAGTTTTGGTGCTGATAGCGGAGGGGCGCTCCTGGGGCCTAGCTCACCCTCATCCCTGTGAATGTCCTGAACACGATCATAGCAGAGAACCTGTCCTTTCACCTTGCTTTTATATTGTAGACTTGGGGCTAGGAGGGCTTTGCTTTGCAAGGTCGATCATAGAGTGTTTTAATGAAAGGGGCCTTACTCTCAAAGTGATTTTTACACGGAAGCCACTGTGGGAATGCAGACAAATCACATTCGTTTTACATATTTCAAGGTCAGAGGTCTGTGGCCCTGTGTTAGCACATGCATTCGATTTTTAACCCGAATGAGAGTCATCTCTCCGAATGTACGTGTCAAGCTGCTCCATCAGGACCTGGTTCTTCAAGTGCAAGCAGATGTCAGTCAATGCCATGCCTGCCTTGTAGCAAGGTCTCGTGGTAGACGACAGGCCTGGCCAGACAGAAGACACTTTTCTCCCAGAACTGGGTGGGGAATGCCGTAGGGGGGAGCTTTCATATCAGTGGGGGATACTTGGAGTTTGGAGTTGCTTATGACACTTTCTTGCTCAAAATAAAGTAGCAGCCTTAATTTTATCCTCTGGCCTTGGAGTCCTTATATTCAGGTACATTTTGCTTCATTAAAATCACCCTTTTTAGATCCTTAAAAAACGGGGGTGGGGGAGGGGTAAAAGATCCTTAACTATTTCACAAGTTTACAGTTGCAATTACCTGACATGTACAAAGTTTTTTTTTTCCCCCTTGGAAATTGTTTTCATTTTTATTATCATGTATATTTTACCCCATAGTTTTACATAACCATGATGTCTTTTAAAGTTTCTGTGTTTAGGGCCGCCTGGGTGGCTCAGTCGGTTGGACGTCCGACTTCAGCTCAGGTCACGATCTCGCGCTCCGTGAGTTCGAGCCCCGCGTCGGGCTCTGGGCTGATGGCTCAGAGCCTGGAGCCTGCTTCCGATTCTGTGTCTCCCTCTCTCTCTGCCCCTCCCCCGTTCATGCTATGTCTCTCTCTGTCTCAAAAATAAATAAACGTTAAAAAAAAAATTAAAAAAAAAATAAAATAAAAATAAAGTTTCTGTGTTTATATTATAAGACCTGTATTATAACTTACTCTTCTTACTAGTTAACAAAGCACACGAAGTAATTCACATAATAATGTTGGTTGCTCGGTTAATAACGCTTTGGGTCAATATAGAACTTTTATCTTTTTAAAACCTTTATGAATGCTTTTCCACAAAAATCTTTAACTACAAATGTAACAAATTTAAAACAAAATGAAATTCCCATCTAATGGAGAGAAAAAATTGAGTCACAAATAGTGACTCATCTTGCTGGTGGCTGGTTGGCAGCTAGGAACAAATTAGATCAGTTCTCCAAATCCCCAGCCCAGTATTATTTTCATTAAACATCCCTTTGAAGTTATCTCTGAACGAGTTTCTTCGCTTTAGGATCAAGGTAAAAAAAGATTAAGCTATCTCCTCATGGCAAGATCTGTCGGAGCCAGCTTGGTCCTCCAGTTGTTGTGGTAAGTAAGCTCTTCAGTGAAGACATTGAAAGACTGTATATGACCAGCATTTCCAAACGAGATTCTGAACCACTTGTATTTTGTTCCTCCTTCTGATCGTCATCCATGGTAAATCTTGCCCATTCTTTCATTTTCTTCTGTCCAAGCCCCCAAACTGATACACGGAACTGACCTGGAAATACAAGGACATTTGTATGTTACTGTACATTTGTAACATACAAATGTAAAGGACATTTGTATGTTACGGTTACTGTGGCTTTGGGATAATCTATTCTCTGCCAACTTGGTCATTGTTCAGACAGTCAGTCCATCATAATTTTGTCCAATCCACTGATAAAAACTGCACATCAAAGAAAATCAACGTATTTGTATATTTTTAAGTGAGTAAGGAAATCCTTTTTAAAATATTCTTTCTGAGCCACCAATTAAAATGCTAAACAGTGCATAGACGTGGGAGATTAGAAATGAAGAAACAGCTTGGGAGTTCATAAGCCTTAATTACACCAGACACGGATGCACTTCATACTTAAAAGAAGGATGTTGTTTCTAAAGCTTCTCTTCTTTTAGTTTGTCTATAAAATTAAAAAGAAAAATGAGAAAAATGGAAGAGGCTCACATATTAAATATGAAATTCAGACTAAAAATTCAAAAATATGTAAAACATATGTAAAATGAAAACATCTTCTAACATCTCAGAACTTAAGTTCAAACCACTATAAGATTCGATTTATAGATTCTGTCTTTGCTCAACATATGTACGCATATATACACTCAAACTAATCACATGTTGGAAACAGAACCAATAAAAAATAAAACATGAGTTCAGAATCTCAAGAAAAAAAAAAAAAAAACCTGACAGACCTATTCTTGTAACACAATAAAATCCTTGAACTACTCCCTGCCAACAAATGCCTATGAAACAATGGGAGACACTTAAAGGAGGAAGAAGCTTAGAGTTAAAGTAACAAACAAGAAATGAAAAAATCTGTTGTAACTGTAGAGTGTGCTCCTTTGTCATTGTAGCACATTACAAACTTTAAAACAGTGCTCATACTGGTTTTATATACACTACTCTTGATTCTACCTCATGTTTTGCTGCATTTGAAAAAGGTTTTTCTACTTTAAACCTCTAAATATCAGGCTGAGGAAGTCTGACTTAAGAGCACTTATTAATAGCATTTCACGCCTATTTTATTACATTTAAACTGCCTTGAAATCATTGGAGTGTCTCAGCTAGGTTTCCCTTGAACTTATTACCTTCCTAAGGCACCCAGAGGTTTTTCCCAAAGGCAGTATCTTTTTCAAAAGTACCATCTTATGTCAGCTTATTAGCTATGATGGCCACTTCAATTGGTTGACAACATAAGGGGAACAGAGGTCTTGAGTGTACTAAAAAGTTTTTGAAGACTTAATAATTCTATGATATGGTTTTTGTAGTGTTTTGTTTTTTTGACCTTTTTCTTGGTCTTCCATCCTCAGGATCTAAAAAGGCATTAGCCTAATGTCTGAAACTCTCCAGAAGTATTTAGATTTCCTTTTATGAACACTGGTAGAAGAAAGAAGATAGCCTCTCCTGGAGTGATAATGGGCAACTGTTCATCCACTCTACATTCTTCTGCTGGGGGCTACTAGACCATTTAACATCTTCACTCTGATTTCATTCAAGCCACTCAAAATAATAGGACATTTTCACTTCCACCACCACTCCAAAAACTTTAGAGGCCACATTACCACACGAAATTACTGGTTTGATTGATAGCATAAAGTTTGAAGATTTTCTCTAAATGTTTATACTTTCCTACTGCTCCATAATTTAAGATATTCAAAAGTGAGCTGTTCAGCTATTCTTAGGGCAAAAAACCATCTTCAGAACAAAAGTATCTATACATTTCTAGATCTGTAAATTTAAAGCTGGAAGGAACTATTTATACCGAGGTCAGATTTACAGAGATAAACAGATCACTCTGAGATTTTGAGTCCTGGCATCTGAGTTCCAGGCTAGTATTTCCAACTGTCTGCTAAACTTGAAACCCAGTTGCCCTGCAGCTTCTCAACCTCAACAAGCAAAAGCTTAACTTCATCTTTTCCCACAGAAGTTACTCCAGGTCCAGTTAGGAAAAACAAAAACAGGAAGAATTTACTATAAATGAGTTACCAAGGTGTTGGATGGTATAAGAGAGATGGTGACCAAAGGAGGCAACTTCTTGAGAAGAACCAAGGGAAGGGGCTTGTGTTGAGCTCACAGAACTCAGTAGTTTGTAGGAAGAATCCCGTGGATTCAGGGCTGTGAAGACAGGTGTTGGTGCACTGGAAGTAGGTGGGGGCTGGCCGAGAAGGGAGCCCCCTGAGGAGGTGCACTTGTAGGCTGCTCCTGGTATCTTTGAGGAGTCAGGTGAAACCGATTCTTGGAAGGCCAAAAAACCAAAACAAAACAAAAACAAAAAAACAAAACAAACAAACAAACAAACAAACAAACCCCAGCTGGTGATGCAACCACAACCAACACTCCCCCTGCCAGGCTGAAGGGGTTTGGCTGGGGAGACCTTGACAGGAACAGCCAGTACAGAAGAAGGCTCAAATCCTGTCTCCCCTCCTGCTGTCTAATTTCCTTCCAGTTCCCCATTGGCAAAACCTAGCAGGGAACTAGATGGCAAAAGAAAACTGTTGTCAGAGTTCTAGTCCCAGCCTTGCAAAGCAAAGTATGGAAAGGTGGATTTCAAGTTGAGAGATAATAGCTCTCCTCATCACTGCTGTTTTGTCTACTCATCCTTCAAGTCTCGCTAGGAGAACCTTCCCTGACCCCAGACATAGGGCTCTGTAAGTTCCCCCTCCCTTTGCTCTCATATGTTTTGATTAGAGGCAAAGGATATAATCACAAGAAACTCTCTCTCTTTTTCTTTCTCTCTTTCTGTCTTTGTCTCTGTCTCTGACTCTGTCTCTGTCTCTGTCTCTGTCTCTCTCACACACACACATATGCACACACACACAAAGATAGGTGGGCAAAAAGTTCATTAAGAATCAAATAAAGTAAGAAAATATTTTTCATCTATCAGACTACAGAAAAAAAAAAGGAAAGATCAGTAAGGCCAATTATGATGAAGGATTTAGTAAAAAGCAGTTGCTAAATGTAAACTGGTAGTTTATCATATTGTTGTGATAATGTATTCTCTGAAACTCCGCACAAGAATGTGAACCTCTAAAGCTCTATCACAGGAGAGATGCTTAATAAAGCGCTGCTGAGTTTAAGAAAGAAGGCAGCCAGGGAACCTTCTTTTGGTCAGAGGGTGAGAAGAAGAGACACCATAACACCAGTGTCTTGAATTTCATTCTAGGAACGTTGACATTGCACCACTTCAGGGAATGTTCCTACTCTCTATATGTATACAAATCTCTCCATAAAGAGATTTTAAAGTTTTATTAATTTTTGACCACTTTCTTATACCATACACAAAAATAAATTCAAAATGGATGAAAGACCTAAATGTGAGACAGGAAACCATCAAAATCCTAGAGGACAGCACAGGCAGTAATCTCTTTGACACTGGCCATGACAACCTCTTACTAGGTACGTCTCCCAAGGCAAGGGGAAAAAAAGCAAAGATAAACTATTGGGACTTCATCAAGATAAAAAGCTTCTGCACAGCAAAAGAAATAATAAACAAAACTAAAAGGCAACCTTTGGAATGGAAGAAGATATTTGCAAATGACATATCTGATAAAGGGTATCCAAAATACGTAAGTAACATATTTCAGAACTCAAAAAGCAAATAATCTAGCTAAAAAATGGGCAGAATACATGAATAGACATTATTCCAAAGAACACTTTCACATGGCTGACAGACATATGAAAAGATGCTCAACATCACTCATCATCAGGGAAATACAAATCAAAACTACAATGAGATATCACCTCACACCTGTCAGAATGGGTAAAATTAACAACTCAGGAAACAATAGATGTTGGCAAGTATGAGAGAAAAGTGGAACACTTTTATACTGTTGGTAGTAATGCAAACTGGCACAGCCACTCTGGAAAACAATGTGTAGGTACCTCAGAAAGTTAAAGAGAGAACTACCCTATGACCCAGCAATTTCACTATTAGGTATTTACCTAAAGGATACAAAGATACCGATTTGAAGGGAAACATACACCTGATGTTTAGAGCAATATTATCAACAACAACCAAATTATGGAAAGAGCCCAAGTGTCCACTGACGAATGAATTAAAGAAGATGTGGTGTGTGTGTGTGTGTGTGTGTGTGTGTACACACACACACACACACACACACACACACATAATGGAATATTACTCAGCCATCAAAAGGAATGAAATCTTGCCATTTGCAACAATGGGGATGGAGCTAAAGCATATTATGCTAAGCAAAATAAGTCTGTCAGAGAAAGATGAATAACATGATTTCATTCATATGTGGAATTTAAGAAACAAAACAGATGCACATGAATGGGGAGAAGAGGAAAACCATAAAATAGACTCTTAACTCTAGAGAATAAACTGAAGGTTACTGGAGGGAAGGTGGGCAGGGGAATGGCTTAAATGGGTTATGGAGGAGGGCACTTGTTGTGATGTGTTTATGTAAGTGATGAATTACTAAATTCTACACCTGAAACTAACATTACACTGTGTGTTAAATGGAATTTAAATAAAAGCTTGAAAAAGAAAAAACAATGAATAGAAAAAAACAGAGTAAAGTTTTATTAGTTTTTTTTCAATATAGAAATATATAAAGAACAAAACCAAAATACTACAGTTTTGCCATGTAGATAATCTCAATGGACATTTTTAAATAAGTAATATATATGCATAGTGAGAAAAAAATAAAACTATTCAGAGAAGCACAAAACAAGAACATGAAAATCTTCCTCTTTCTGCGCTAGTCCCTTTCATGGAAAGATTTTTGGTTAAAATTTTAAAGATTTCAAATGTTAGAAAAGTTTACTCCAGGTATAAGGATATAGCTGCTCTGTTATGGTTCAAGCTTTTTATTTTCAGCCTAAATTACATTAAACTGTATTCCTGAACAGTACATATCCTCTAAAACCATCATGGTGATATGGCACCATGATATGGTAACATGATACAACTTGATATGTCTTCAATAATATGTAGTTTAATTATTTCATTGTGGAGACAAAGAAAGTTTGGAGACGAAGTTTGTATAATTACCCGGAGCCCCCAAATCAATAACAGACTTACTAATATGATTCAAAATTCCTGATTTCCCAATAATACATATATTACTCATAATTCAAGTCAAAGATACAGAAGAATTAGCTAAAAATGTATGCCTTAAACTTAATGACAGATCGTCATATAATTATTTTGCTTCTATAGAGTGCAGATTTTTAGAAGAGAAGAGTTACTAATATTTTTGCAGTACTAATGTTAGAACTATTCAGGCAAAAAAATTCACATTTCACCAGGTGTTTCACATGAGTCTGACAACTGTTTTTAAAACATTGCTAATCCTTTAAGCCTGTGTCCTAACATAATTTTTGTGTTTGTGTACCTCATTACAAATAGAAACGGGAGTATTCTCTAAATATTAGACTCAATGAGAATTTCCTTAGCAATATCCCAGCATCACATGTCCTGTAAAAGAAAGGAGGTAACAGTTCTTTTTCATTAGCAATATTACATCTGAGGTGCAAATGCTGTGTTCTTCGTATTTCTTTGCCATCATCAAGAGTATCATTATCTTGACAGAGTGAGGGATTTGGGGGATGGTGTTGTGGGAGTGAAAAAGAAAACACAGTGCTTGAGTACATTTTTAAAGAATACTAAGTAGAAAATAAATGCAAATAGTCCCTAAAATGCATCTGTGTTTATGGGGGATAGGAAGTTGAATTAATTACTGAAATAAACATATCCAGAGCAATTAATAAATTCAGTCTGTGCTATTTTAGGGTTAATGTTCTGATTAAAGAACTGAAGATTAACTGGGCATTTTGCAAAAGAAAAAATGCAGATTATCCATTAAAATAGAAGATTACCTAATAATCAGATTTGCAAAATTAATAATAATGATAATATCCAATGTGATCAAAAGTGGAAAAATGGAGACTTCCATACATTGTTGCTAGAGGTGCTAATTGGTCTAATTTTCTGGAAGGCAATTTGCCTTGTCTATTAACATTTTAAATGTGCTTGCCTTTTGATTCAGTAAGTCCAATACTAGAACCTATCCCAAGGTATTAATTGAGAAGTGCACCAAAAAATATAAGTGAAAGGATTTTGTTGCTTATAACAACAAACAGCTGGATAATGTCCTCAATGCCTATCAACACAATATTGGTCATTTATTTAATGAATATATAGCCATTAAAAAGAATGATGTAGATCCATTTGCACTGACATAGGAAGATGGTAATGATATATAACTAATTAAAAGGAAAGAAAACTGGGGAATAGGCTACAAAAAATATGTTTACAACTGTTTGTATGAGTGTGTGTTTTTAGACATATAGATATTGTAATACACTTAGTTTGGCATGGAATACGTTCATGAACTGCTTTACACTGATTTATACTGTTAAATTATTTATTTTATCTATAATCAGCAAAGATATTGTATTTATAATCAGCAAAGTTAATAAAGCCATTCTAATTCTGGAGAGAAAAAAGACCAGGCACATATCTGTCAATTTTTAGCACTGGGATGGTGGAAAGTCATTTAGTAAAGTCCTATAAAACATTGGGAATTTATTTTCCTCTTTTTTATTCTATAAAATGTCAGCATTAAATTTTGAAGGTGCATTTGACAGGATATAGGCACAAAGAAACACCCACTTGTATAAGCATAGGAACTCTGGGTTGAGTCTTAATGTTTTGCCTTCATTTGACAACCTGTGATACATGCTACAGTGACATAGGGCAGGGTTATTCCTAGTAATAATGGCTAGTATTTATGGAAACTTACCACATGACAGGTACTGGTCTCAGTGCTTTAAGTGTATCAACTCATTTAATCCTCACCATGACTCTGAATAATAGGTTCTAATGTTATCTTTCTTTTACAGATGAATTACCTGAGAGGTTTCAAAAGTTTAAGTAATTGGCCTGATATGGCAGAGCCAGTAAATAGCCAAATCTAGTAAGAAGTCTAGGGCTTTTCTTTGGAGAAGATTTGGGATCCTTTGCTTGATTTCCACTTTCACCAGGCAGAAAAATGTTACATTTGTAAAGCTATTTTCTGGAAATTATATAAATCAAGAGTCTTCTAAGAATCTTCTCTTTTACTCACATTTAGCTAAAAATCAGCATGAGAGCTAAATGCTGCCCATTTAGAATAAATCAAACCCTACAACAGAAGAGAAGCCTTGAAGCCGCTCACTTTCCAGTGATAAAGATGAAATTCATTGGCACTGTGATGCAGCGTGGACAGAAGGAGCCTCGCAGAGCAAGGGTGGGGTGCGGAGGGGTACCCCGGGAAAGGGCATGTGGGGGAGGAGGGAAATGGGAGGCAGGCAGTGTTCAGGAAGCGGAAGGGAGCCGGTCTGATTGGGAGGACAAATGAAGGCGGCAGGAAGTAGGTGATACAGGAGATAGTTCTTAAAAGATTAACATTATTTGTAAATCTTATAGTTCTATCCGGAATCTTGAAAGCACATACTCATTATAGATATCTCAGGAAGTACACAAAATCATAAAAACAACAATAAAATCACCACAACTCAGAAATAATCACATTTTGGGGTATTATCGGCTGGGTACAATTTCAACAGACAGTGAGCAAAGTGGAGACAATTTAGGGAGAACAAAGACAGAGAGGTGGGAAAGATGTTCTAAATAGCTGGAACAAAAGGAAGTTAAAGGAAAATCTGAAAGAGTAGATTAGTGGATTTCATCATTGAAAAAATTAAAGGTGAGGGTACCACAAGGTGAGCAGTGGGGAGCCATTGGAAATTTTAGGGCAATGGAAGGATATGTTTGAAGCCCACACTTAAGGTATATTAATCTGGTTGTAGCATCAGAAAAGATTGGAAAAGGGAATGATAGGAATTTAGAGCACTTAATAATTTATTACAGTGATATAAAGGGAAAAGTTATATATGTAATACTGAACTAAAGAAAAAATAACTAATAGAAGAGGAAAAATACAAGACACATAATCGTAGAGATAAAGTCCTGTACATGTTGTCTAAAATGCATGTCCAGTTTTTATTTTCTTTCATTCTATTTTCCTTTTTGAGGGGGGAAGAGCCTGGAATGTTGCAAGATTGTAAAACATCAATTTTGACAATTCTGTAAGAGTGATTAGCTTCTTAATTATTAAGTAAATTGTTCTATGTTTGGAAAAAAATATCGGAAAGAATGAGTTACCTTCATAAACTCAGAGGCTACATTGTATATTTTTAAAAATTTTTTTAAATGTTTTTATTTATTTTTGAGACAGAGAGAGACAGAGCATGAACAGGGGAGGGGCAGAGAGAGAGAGGGAGACACAGAATCCGAAGCAGGCTCCAGGATCTGAGCTGTCAGCACAGAGCCCGACGCGGGGCTCGAACTCACAGATTGTGAGATCATGACCTAAACTGAAGTCAGACACTTAACCGACTGAGCCACCCAGGTGTCCCAGAGGCTACATTATAGAAAGAGAAACGTTTCACAAGGATGTGAACAAAGCCCCTCCTAAGGTTAATATTTTGCCCAAAGTAAAATAATTTGGTTATAGGATTCATCAAACATAAATCTTATTATTGACTTTAATTGTTGCATTATTAACAGTATATATCACAATTCCTATAAATTGTATGCCTTAAAAATAATAGACCATTCAGTGAATCATTTCTATTTAAATTTAATTAAGAGAGAAATGATGTTATGATGACAAAAGTTTAGTACTATCTTTACATACATTTAATAAATTGCCTTAGTTTGATTTGCATTTTTTGGTGTTTGTTATCTGTTATTTTTTTCCATGACTAGTGCTAGATGACATTATAATTCCTGTTAGAGATAAAGAAAACTTGCAAGAGAAGTTAGAAGAGTTACTGTGTTAGAAATAACTCTCCTACTTCTTTTCCCAGATCTGACATTACAAGATATCTGACCTCATACCTCAGTTTTCTAATTTCTGAAGTAGAAATAGAAGTTGAAATTGTAGAAGTTGAAGAAGTTGTCGAAGCCAGGGAATTGCAGTCTTCATCTGTGTGTGTGTTTATATAAACAGACTATAGGCATTCCTTAAATGTATAGGTAGTATAAACATCCACAGAAACAGGTTTCTGCAGGCTGTATTTGCAGCAAACACTGTAGAGATGTTTCCAGACCCTCTTGTGTTCCTTATACCACTAGCCCCCAATGCCTTAGTCAAGGATTGATTGGTAATGGAGTAGGAAAGCCCAGCTTCCTTTTCTAAGGTGGGAACAACTCTGGGCCCGGCTTATATTCTAGAGCTCTTCTGTGGTTTCTGCCTGAAGGGACCCTACATGGGACTTTGCCTGACGTGGCATTCTTCTTAGCTTCTCTCTTTTTCTGTGTCCTGCGTCCCACAGTCCTTCACCATATTCTCCTGGGAGAACTTTATACTCTCTTGTACCTGAATCCTCTTCTCAGAGTCTAACCTGGGGAACCCAAACTAGCAACTATAAACTAAAATCCAAAAGGGAAAAAGGGAAATAGTGTAAAGTTTACGGAAAACACAGTGTCATTTTCTGTCAAGAAACCAGGCCAGGGATATGATTAAGAGCAGCTAACCCACCAGAGAAATACATGCAAATCATAGGTTCGATAGGAGCTTTTATTTTTTTTTTAATGTTTATTTATTCTGAGAGAGAGTGAGAACATGTGCATGTGCAAACACAAGTGGGGAAGGGGCAGAGAGAGGGAGAGAGAGAATCCTAAAGCAGGCTCCATGCTGTTACCACAGATCCCGATGCAGGGCTTGATCCCATGAACTGTGAGATCATGACCTGAGCCTAAATTAAGAGTCAGATTCTTATCTGACTGAGCCACCCAGGCAACCCCCAGAGGAGCTTTTTTTTTTTTATTTTTTTTTTTATTTTTTAAAAACAATTTAACGTTTTTTTTTTTGTTTTGTTTTGTTTTTTGAGACAGGGAGAGACAGAGCATGAACAGGGGAGAGTCAGAGAGAGGGAGACACAGAATCTGAAACAGGCTCTAGGCTCTGAGCTGTCAGCACAGAGCCCGACGTGGGGCTCAAACTCACGGACCGCGAGATCATGACCTGAGCTGAAGTTGGCCGCTCAACCGACTGAGCCACCCAGGTGTCCCCCGGAGAGCTTTTAAATGCACATTTCCAAAAATATTGCCATGTCAAACTTATAAAAGAGAAAAAAATTCAGTGTGATTCATCCTTCTCATAACAGTAATAGCTGCCATTTGTTGAATTCTTACCTATGATTATCATTTTTCCACCATCTTTACATATCTCATGGCACTTAGTCCCCACAATTCTACAGTGGAGACATTTCTTTATAGTTCATACAGCTTAATAAATACCTGTACCAAAATTCAAACCCAGATCTAATCTGCCACTAAAGTTTATAGTCTTTCCACTTAGGCTCATTGTATTGCTCTTCTATAAGAGTGTTCTGCAATATAATGGGTGCCTATGTTTGTTGACTTACTATTGGTTTTCCTCTGCCACTGACAGGAAATGATGAGACAGTATTTACCCAATGACTTTCGTCAAAGAACTCACTCTTTACAAATATAAACCAAACTCTTCCAATCACTTCAAAGGGTTAAAAAATAAGATTTCTCAAATCTTGTGTTTTAAGAATGCCAAGATTTGTCTGGTTGTGGCTATGTCATGGAGACACCCATTAAGGAGGTCATCAACAATTTGCTTGACCAGCTAGTGCAGAAAAGACAGCAATAAATCATTATGCAAGTGCTGAGTCTAGACAGGGCTATTATGCTCCATACCCTGTGGCTCACACATAACTACTTAGATTGTTTAGATAATAACTCTGGCCAACCATTTTTCTGTGGTGGTCATTTTTGACTTCTGAAGGCTGATCAACGTATTATTCCTGTTATAGCATGCTATCATGAAGCACATTCAGGTGTAATGTTGTATCTTTTCTCTATAACAACCATGGAGAAAAATCAAGAATGTCCACGCAAGGGTGGCACAAGAAGCTGGAGCCATTTTGCTCTTTGTGGTCAGACACAACAACATATAATTCATGTCAATCTTTGACACACAAAGCAGCATAACTCAAGTGGATGGCATTGTATGTATCTGGCCTCACAAAATAAAAATACTATGTTCACGTCCCGTGAGCTCTTCTCTTAACCCTATGGCAGCAAAGGCTTTTCATCCATGGAACAGTTCTACACTTGGTGCACAGCAATCATTTGGATAAAGAGGTTTAATCTAAGAATGGATACATAATGGAGTTGAGTGAAGGAATGACCTAATGAAGACAGGAAAGCTGAGTTTTATTTCTGTAGCTGTGGATTACTTTGGAATCAGAAGGGATTCATTTCCAACTGTCTCTATAAACATGGAAAGCAATTGGATACTATAGTGGATTGAACCATGTCCCCACTAAAGATGTTGAGGTCTCAACTCCCAGTACCTATGAATGTGATCTTATTTGGAAAGAGGGTCTTTGCAGATGATTGAGTTAATTATTCACAGCATAGTTATTCAGAAAGCCTGCAATTCCTGTTATGACTATTTAGTAAGTGATTACCCCAGCATTCAAGATTCTCTATATTCTTGACAATATGTACTACTTTTAACTTTATTTTCTAATAATACCACGTATAAATGATCTAAAGTCTAGCCAAATTGATGTCCTTGTAGTTCATTATACACATTGAAAATCTCCAAATTCCTGACTCTTTCTACTTCTTTGCTTGTCAAAAATGTCCTTTATTCTCTTTATTTTTCCAGGTCCTTCCTACTCTTATTTCAAGGCTCATTTTGCCTCCCACCATTCCCATAAGAATTTTCCAGAATGCACTGGAGTGTGTAATGGTCCTCCCCTTTGAAATCCCGTATTACCTTATTGCTTTTGTATTATTTGATTCTCCCTCTATCCAATATGTACTAAGTATATCTTTTTGTGTATACCTTATCTCTCTAATAAGTTTTCAATGTATCTCTTTCTAATCTTACAGTATAAAAGTTATCACCCAATAAACATCAGTTGGCAATTATGATATATATTAATAATTTATACTATGGGATATGTCATATGTTACTATATAATATATATTATCAGTAATATATTTTATGGTATATATATCAATAATAGTTGTCAATTTTCCAAGAAAATTACTTGAAATTCAGAGATACTTATAAGTAAAGGGTAATCTCTTTGCATCTACCTTACAAAACAAGTAAGTCAGCATTATTATCTTGATATTACAGAACTGAAAACAGAATGAGAAACATAAAATGGCTTCTCTAAAATGAACCCCAATTTTTGAAAGCAAAATGTCAACAAAGAGGCTGAGCCTAAATACAGAATTTAGTTCCAACCCCAAACCCAAGACTTATTCACCCACTACTTAAAAATAATAATGGTTGTTTAATAAAAAGGAAACAAAGGTGGAGTAAATGTTGAAGATATTTTGAGAGTGACAACTATGTAAATACCATGAATCTGCCTCTAGTATACCACCCAGTTTCTCTGATATAGTTTTTTTTTCTTTAAAGAGAAAGAGGGAGTGGGGGAGAGGAGGATGAGGAGGAGGGGGGACAGAGAGAGAGAGAGAGAGAGAGAGAGAGAGAGAGAGAGAGAGAATTTTAAGAATACTCCACACTCAGCATGAATGCGGGGCTCAATACCATGACACTGGGATCACGACCTGAGCTGAAATCAAGAGTAGGATGCTCAACTGACTGAGCCACCCAGATGCCCCATCTCTGACCTAGTTTTTATTAATTACAGTATCAAGCAAAGAATATATAGGAAGGTATCACATATTTTGTCTTTCTATATCACTTGGCCTTGAATGAATAGTCAAATTTTATTGAAGAATAAACAAAGAACTACTGACAAGAACAAAAGATATAGACAATTCCAAGGTCAAGACTTAAGAGACTTACTTAGTAATTAGGATACAATTAATTTGATCCATGATATAGATGAATAGTGCTAAGAAAAAATGTAATTTGGGGCATCTGGGTGGCTCAGTCAGTTAAGCGTCCAACTTTAGCTCAGGTCATGATCTCGCGGTTTGTGAATTTGAGCCCCGTGTTGGGCTCTGTGCTGTCAGCACAGAGCCTGGAGCTGCTTTGAGTTCTGTGTCTCCCTCTCTCTCTGCCCCCACCCTGCCCGTGCTCTGTCTCTCTCTCTCTCTCAAAAATGAACATTAAAAAAAAGAAAAGAAAAAATGTAATTTGATGAATTAATTTTTCAAAAATCTTTAATTCAAAACTTTCTAGCATTTGCACTAAAGTCTTTAATATATATCAGAGAGAAAGAGAGAGAACCTTGTCCTCTCAGCCAGATTTTGCACCCTTTCAAAAACCCAGCTATAGTTTATCAATCTGAAGGAACAATTATTGTTCTTGTATAAATTTGGTGCATGTAAGCAACTAAGTGCTTTTATTTGCAACTAAGTGTTTTAACAGGTGCTGTTTTCCTACCCACCTGCTATACTCCGAACACACACGTTTAATAAAGGAGAAAGTGTTCAAAAACACCTTAGGATTAAAGAGTGATTCATAAACCTAATTTTATTTCTTTTCTTAGTTCTTAGTGCATTTCCAGAGTTTAGGTTGATATGCAAACTTTCTCTCCTAGGCATTGGAAAAATCAGTAGCTGAGTGTCCAAATGGCAGTTAAATTACCTCGGTTTTGTCGCTCACCATAGTACCACTGTATCAATGGACTATGTCTCATTTTCCAGAAATGAGAGAATTGAACAGTATATGATCCTTTTAAAAAATCACCAATTTATTGACTAGTGGGGAAAAGTACTGTACTACGTCAGTATACACCATCCCCTTCCATTAGCGAAAATCAAATGACATTTATATGCAGTTTATAAGCTTGGGTTGACAAAGCTGCTACGAGAGATGAGGGAGTTCCAGCAATCAAGATTGAGATAATGTTAGCTGATCAAATATTCACCTCTGCTTATTTCTTTCCTTTACCTACTTTTCATTATTCCCACCCTGTTACTGCGTTTGTGAGATGATAGCTGAATTCTCACTAAAATCACTGAACTCACCTTATGACTTTTGTTCTCACTTTATCTACTATATGTTTATGAGAAAAGCCACAAATATAGAAAAATATTTTAAAATAATTTATACGGTTTTGCTTGGGTATGTGATGATCAAGATGCCATTGTGTGTGTGTGTGTGTGTGTGTGTGTGTGTGTGTGTGTGTGTGTGTCTAGTTATATTCAGGTTTCTTCTCTTCTTTAATTCATCTTTTTGAAATTGTCTTATTTCAGCATCAATTTTACAAATATGTATCTTATTTTGCACTTTTTCTTGTACTTTTATTTTATACTTTTATGTTTTTCAATAGTAGTATGGGAAAGGAATTTTTTAAAAAGTGAGTTATACCAAAAAGCATGAAGATTGAGCAAGCCGTGGGGCACCTGGGTGGCTCAGTCGGCTGAGCGTCCAACTGCGGCTCAGGTCATGATCTCGCGGTTTGTGAGTTCGAGCCCCACATCGGACTCTGTGCTGACAGCTCAGAGCCTGGAGCCTGCTTCGGATTCTGTGTCTTGCTCTCTCTCTGTCCCTCCCCTGCTCACACTCTGTCTCTCTCTGTCTCAAAAATGAATAAAACATTTTAAAAAATTAAAAAAAAAAAGATTGAGCAAGCCATAATCCTTCTGCTAATGGATATGATATAGTCAACAGGAATTTTACATAAAACTAATATTTCCATTCCTTTACATTTATAGAAAGGTTCAAGACAACTGCTTTTTCATTATCAGTTTTCGCTTGCAAACAAGCAGATTAAAAAAGGCAAGAGACCATTACTGTCTGGGAGAATTCATGTTTCTCATGTAGGGGTGAAATAAGAACTACATTCTGAGCTTTCTTGGAAAGAAGCCACTTAATCTTCCCCAGGGGTCTGGTGGGGTTTCCTGAGCTTTTTCCTGGCAATAGTCAACTGTTGTTTATGGGACCATGCCAAGACGCCAAGGGGTTGAGGAACTCTCATTTGGATGGCTAGCCTGTCTGGCACTCTCCTTGGTGCTGGCTGCTTCCAAGGTGCTAGCTTCTCCGTGCTTTGTTTTAGCAGGCCAGACTGAAAAGAGGCCACCCTGCATAGGCCTTGATGGATTAACATCCCCAAATGATTTCTTGGCTTTGTTACCTCTACCTGACCCCCCTCCCTACAAAGCTTTCCTAAATTGCTGCAGTCTTACAGCACCTAAATTTTACCTTGCCCTTGGCACTTAGCAGACTTTGAATGGCTTTGGAATTCAGGTTGTGGTTTGGTTGCTTTTGAGTTTGTAAGACACTTTGGATTAGGCACTTGCAAATTGCCTTACACCTACAGTACCTAGCATGTAGTAAGTCCTCGAGAAAACCTTGTTTGATGATAATAATGTTTCTCTGTCTTCTTCCCAGGAAGCAACACATATAGTTTATAAGATTTTATCTTATCCAGAAAATGCTTGAGATCTTGGGCTTAGGTGTGCGGCCCACAATCCACAAGTATACTATCTTTATGTTTCCCTTTCTTTTTCAATAACTACAGAAAACCCCCCGTCCTTCTCTCTCTTTCTTTGTCTCTTTCACATTCAGCACACACGTGCAGAAATTGACACAAGCTTCCCAGAGCCACAGACACATGTTCGTCTTTCAACAGATCCTAAGAGTAGAGGTTAAGAGCATAGAATCTGCCTCAGTTCCTGTATCAGTTCCTGTAATTAATATCCATGTGACAGCAATTTCATTAGTACCTCTCTGCCTCGATTTCCTCATCTATGAAGTGGGGATAATAATAGAACCTAACCTAATGTTAACTTTGTCCACTATTTCTAGTTTGGAGTAGTTTAGCTCCTTTTCCCTCCCTAGATCTTCAGGCCAGATAAGAGTTCCCAAATGTTAAATCTCAACTTATTGATGAAGTGGCAGTGATAGTCGAGGTGAGAATCTAACTGGAAAAGCTGGATCCTCTTCTTGATCAAGGAAGTCCAAATTGACAAACTTTACTTCTTTAACGGAACAGATGCTAGTCATAGAAAAGCGACTGATTCGGCTAAATATGTTCACTTGGGCTGCAGAAAAGTTTACAAGTCCTTTACATAACTTGGGTTTTATGCAGCTTTGCACAATCACTTCCCTTGAAAATTGGTGTTGGGAACCGCTAGTCTGAAGAGCTGACGTTGAATACGTGAGCGTATTTGTGTCACGGTAAGATAATGTCCGAGGAAAAAGATGTGATAGTTTGGTGCTAAAACATCCTTTTCATTGCTGCATCTCTGTACTATTTCTTGGTTCCCTCTCCCGCTCCCTGAAAGACTGGCTCATGGATAAAATGCAGATCATCAAGTCCTCAGTATTTAAAGTGAGTTTGGTAGAGCCCAACGTGATGACTGAAAGTGAGGGGCCAGACCTGAAGATCACAGCAAATGAGGCTTTATGGCTTAGCTTCAACAAAGGCACATCTTTGACTTGCAACGAAGGCACAACTCTGCTTTACTTGAAGATACCCCAATTTATACATATCAATGGGAATTTATGACTGGTCCTGTGGAATAAGCCCAGCTTACCTAACAGTCGACACCTGTTCTAGTTCTGCAGGCTGTGTCTCACTGTCCTTGGAAAACTCTGAAGTCGACTAGGTGAACCTGGCCCAGGTGAAAATATCTGCAGCATTTGCCTTGGCCAGAACGTGTACTGGATGACTCCAGCTTTATGTGTACACGCATCAGCGTGGAAGTAGAAGGTTATATTCATAGGAGACCTCACTGAGAAGTCATTCCAGTTACTTATTGCTGCATAACAAACCATTCCAAAACTTTATGGCTTAAAGTAACAACAATCGTTTATTTTTCTCATGAATCTACCATTAGGGCAGGAGTTGGCAGGGTGGCTCATCTCTTCTCTGGGAGCATCAGTTGAAATGGGCTGGGCTGGGCTGGGCTGGGACTGGAAGATCCATTTCTAAAACAGCTCATGCACATAGCTGGCAAGTTGCAGCTGGCTGTCAGCTGGGAACTCAGCCAGAGCTGGAGGCTGGGGGTTTTCCTCAGATCCGTGGAAGCTGAGCTCAAAGAATGAGTGTTCCAAGAGGCTTTGTCAGGAGGTGCAAGGCTTCTAATGACCTTGCCTTGGAAGTCCCTGAATATTGTGTTGGTAATTTAAAAAGTCATTAAAATTAGCTCACATTCGAAGGGAGAGGAATTAGACTTCATCTCTAATCCACAGTGGAAGTTATCATCCCTAAATTTCTACCTTTCGGTGAGGTTGTTGATGATCTGTCATGTACACTAATTGTGATGATTTCTTTCTAGACTTCCAGACAAGTAAACTTATTTGATATACCCAAGAGGTGTTTGTTTCTGGTCTTCTTGTAGGTCTTTTCCTTCCATTGACATTTGGCAATAACAGCATCTACATGTTTTCACTTACATGTCTTTCTTTTAGTTGGTATATTTAGACCACTGACATTTAAAGTGATTCTTGATGTCGTCGGGTTAATATCTATCATATTAATCACTGCTGTTTTTTTTTTACTTACCAGTGTTTTATTTTTCTATTTTTGTCTTCCACACTTTTTCTGCCTCTTGTAGTTTTTAGCTGAGCATTTTGTATAATTCCATTTTCTCTCCTTTATTAGCATATCAGTTATATTTCTTTTGAAATATTTTTCAGTTGTTCTAGAGTTTGCTGCATACATTTACAACTCTTCCAAGTTCACTTTCAAATAGCATTATACAACTTCATGGGTGGTGCAAGCATCTTATAATAACAAAATATTTCCAATTTTTCCCTCTCATCCCCGTATCACA
Organism: Panthera tigris; assembly: GCF_018350195.1. Taxonomy (NCBI): domain Eukaryota; kingdom Metazoa; phylum Chordata; class Mammalia; order Carnivora; family Felidae; genus Panthera; species Panthera tigris. The sequence goes on along the minus strand of NC_056660.1, from coordinate 200,434,986 downwards.
GCTGTCGTTTATTTCACTTATACATTAAGCATACAAAAACATATATACATGCTTATAAAACCTTATGCAGCCTTATATATCCTTATTCATATATATAAGCATACACACATATTTGTATATATATATGCAATTAAATGCATTTTATTATTTTGAAGAAACTGTTACCTGTTAGATCCATTAAAAACAGGAAAAATAAAAGTTTTTGTTTTTCCTTAATTTGTTTCTTCTCTGGTGCCCTTCCCTCCTTTTTGTGTACCTGAGTTTCTCACTCATATTATTTTCCTTCTCCCTAAAGAGCTTCTTGTACCATTTCTCATATATAAGGTAGATCTACCAGCAACAAATTTCCTCAATTTTTGATTGCTTGAGAAAATATTTCTCTTCCATTTTTGAGGGATAATTTCATGGGTACAGAGTTCTGTGTTGGTGGGTCCCCCCCCCACCCCCGCAAGCATTTTAAATATTTCACTCTATTCCCTTCTTGCTTGCATTGTTTCTTTGGATGTAATTCTTATCTTTGTGCCTCTACAGGTAAGATATTTTTTTCCTCTTTCAAGATTTTTTTCGCCTTATTTTATGAAATTTGAAGATAATATGTCTTGGTGTAGTTTATTTTTGGGATTTATCCTACTTGGTATTCTCTGAGCTTCCTGGATCTGTGGTCATGTCTAGCATTAATTTGGGGAAATTTTCAATCATTCTGGCTTCAAATATTACTTCTGTTCTTTTGCTCTTTTTTTTCTCCTGGTGTTTTCATTACACATTATGCCTTTTTGGGGGGTGGGGGGGAGTTATCTCACAGTTCTTGAATATTCTGTCCCTTTTTCTCAGTCTTTTTTTTCCCCTTTGATTATTAGATTTGTAAGCTTCTGTTGTTATATCCTCAAGCTCAGAGATTCAGATTCTTTCTTCAGCCTTGTCCAGTCTGCTAATGAGCTTCTCAAAGATATGCTTCATTTCTTATTATGTTTTTAAAAATTCTAACATTTCTTTTTGATTCTTCAAATTTCCATCTCTTTGCTTACATTAGCCAATCTGTTCTTGCATGTTGTCTAGTTTTTTCTTAACGTCCTTACCCTCTTAATCATAGCTAAAAAAAAAAATCATGTGGGGGCGCCTGGGTGGCTTACTTGGTTGAGAGTATGACTCCTGTCAGCGACTCGGGTTACAATCTCACAGTTCATGAGTTCAAGCCCTGCGTTGGGCTCTGCATTGACAGTGTGGAACCTGCTTGCAATTCTCTCCCTCCTTCTCTCTCTGCCCTTTCCTCTCTCTCTCTCTCTCTCTCTCTCTCTCAAAATAAATAAAGAAACTTTAAAAAAGATGTTTGGTCAGCGTCTTCAAATGAGTTTTTGTCATTTGTGATAAGTTGTAACTTTTTGTTGAAAGGTGGACATAATGTACTGGGTAAAAGGAACTGTGTAGTAAATAGGCCTGTAGTAACACAGCAGTAAGATGTGGAGGGAAGAGAAGCACTCTTTGGCTCTAGGATCACGTCTCATTGTGGTAAGCCTGTGTCCCTGGACCAGGAACTTCGCCACTGCTTCTTGGTTTGTTTATTTATTTATTTATTTATTTATTTATTTATTTATTTTTAGGTCTTCCCCTCAGGTGGGATAATATGACTAGAGGGGGCTGGAGTTATTTTCTTTTCCCCAGTTAAACTAGGTTCTGATAAAAACCCCAGCAGATTAAGCTTTAGCAAAATAGTTTCTCCTGAAAGCAGGCCTCATTAAGAACTGAATGCTCTGGCTTATTTCAGAGCGGTTCCTTTCCTCTTCCCCCTGTGGGAAGTATGAGGGGATTGTTTTTCTCTGCTATTCAATGTAAGGTCGGGGTATAGCCCTGGATTGAGACTCACTAAAGGGGTAGGGTGGGGGTGCTTATGACCGGGTCCCACTGGATTTTTTAACTCTCAGACTTGTCCACACTGAGCCTCCAGTCCAGTGGAGGTTTTTCCTGGTGAGTCTTTGCTCGGGTCACTTGGGACTCCCTGTATTTGCCTGTCCATGCTTCTCCAATTTGGTGGCAACAGTTGACTCTGTGAACTCCCTCTCTGATGGATCTAAAGAGTTTTTGATTTTTCAGTTTCTGAGTTTTGATTTTTCAGCTTTTTGCTTGTTGTTAGGATGGAGTGGCCACTTCTAACCTCCCTCACATGCTGATGAGAAATCAGATATCCTAAGTCATTAAATCTTTAATGGATATTATCTGAATTTTAACAAAATAATCACACACTTGGATATTTTGCAGGCAATAGCTCTTAAAATAAGAATTTTCGATAAATTTCAGATTTTGGATTACAATAATGTAATAAGTACTTGGGGAATATGTTGAGGAAAATCTAGGAAATATTTGCACCTAGTGAGAACATATAAATATATCCTGAAAGTAGACGTTCAATTAGAAAACAAATAAAATAAAGCAAATTGTGACTTCTGACTAATGTCAACACACTCATCTTTCTTATTTCACAAATACCTTTATTTCATAAAGGTAATTCTTAAATCTTCCCTCATGGTTTCCATGTATATGCAAAAAGTACTTGTGATGCCTTCTATCTAACATGGAGAATGTCCACATGGGTGCTTGACTTCTAACCACCTGGAAAGGAATGTGTTATCTTTCATGGCAAATCTGTCTTATTGTTGCAGTCATTGTAGCTGATATTGAATCCTTGGGAACAGGCAGCATGTGGCACAGCTTGACCTTGCAGATCAGGCAGATTAAGAACATTATATTTTCCACCCAGTCAATGCAAGGCCCATGGTTAATGATTACTTAGAGCATAAATCCCACAGCTGATTTTCTGTCATTTGGAAATGATCAGAGCCCATGTCCAGCAAAATCTGGCAGTGACATTTTTGGCAAGCTATTTCAATAACAGATGCTTTCAGAAGAGAGAGAGCAAGCCAGGATTGGGGTGGGGGAGGAATGTAAGCATCATATATATCAGGTAAAATTTATTTTGCTTATAGTTCAACCATGCACCCACATTCTTGCAAAATGATGTGTTGATGTGGGAGAATTTTAGATGCTAATACATTACATGTCACTACTGGTATGGAAGAGCGTTGCCTGCTTTTTAATTCCAGTTGCACAGTTGTGAATTCTATTTCCCTAACATTGTCAAAAGTACACTGAAATACTTCCAACCACCTCGGGCAATAACTTTCCTTTAATATTCATCAGGAGAAGGTTTTGTAGGTCACTGAAAAGGGAAATCTGAAATGGCCATCTTTCTTAAAATAGAGAGGAGGGTATAGAGGAGCGGAATCAACATAAGGAGTCAAAATATACAGATAGATAATGCAGGACTGATATGAAAGCACTGCGATCACTGACATGTGGCATCCATCAGATATAAGCCAACTTTTCCATTAGTTGCTATCTCCCAGTAAGTAGAAAGAAAAGGGAAAAATACAGATTGCTTTTACACCCATTCCACTGACTGAAACATAGTCAAATGGCCACACGAACTACAAAGGAGGCCAGGAAATACACTCTGTAGCCAAGAAAACATATTCTTAGACAGACCTGCCATGCTTTAAAGAATGTGACCGCTACATTATCAAATAAAAGGAGAGTGGGTAGCGTTAGGTACATATAGGTACTGCCACATTATTTTACACGATTTTGCAAAATGGATGGGGAATGCTATCCAGAAGACAGTACCATTAGGAAGATTTTATGTTGGTTAAACTATTGCCCAAAGAGGTTTTATTCCTGTATTGATTGCAACCTGATAAGGTTATTTCTTGAGGTAAGCCCAAAAAAGCTTCCCTTGGATACAACCTCACATACCAGAATAAACAAAGATAGAGAATATATTCTCATCAGTTTTGAAGATGGCATAAATGCAGTTGGGAAAGTTAGATTATAAAATGATTGGAATCCAAGTTCCATGAAACCTGGGCAGACTGAAATAATGAGCTGGAATTAACAAGATAGGAATCAATACATGTTAAATGAAAAGTGACTTACAGCTCAAAACAGTTGTACAAGTATAGAATGATTTAGAGTTCATGTACTCAGAATGCAAGAGTTCTCATAAGTGTAATGTAATAAATATTCGTATCGAGACACATCGGCTCTATGAGCTAAATCTATTTATGAAAAAACAAAAAAACAAGCAATGATTCTGCTGAAGGTGTCTTCAAATTGAACACATCTGCATCGTTCTCATTCAGATAAATGCCACATTTGAAGGAGAGTTTAATATGGATCATGTATATACATACACATAATTATTTCATCTATGGAATGAGTCAAAGAACTATGAATATTTTCCTTGAAGAAGACAATCCTTATGAGAGACAGTGAACGATAATAATCTTCAAGCATCTGAAGACTTCTCCACAGAGTATGTAGTCCTCCAGGGCCAAACTGGAACATTTGGGTTATATAGAGTGTAGAGTTCTACCTCAGTATAGGAAAGTTACTTCCAATAATAAAACTTTTAAAAATGGGTACCTTTGGAGGAAGCAATGTTTCTAACCTGTATTCTTTCATAACCTCTAAGGTTTCTCCCAACTCAGATTCTAGACTATCATGATGTATTTTTGAAAAACGTGATCCCCTCAGCTTCACATGATGAACATGTTCACATGAACAAATAGTTCATCAGAAATCAGATAAAGAGTACTCATATTTAACTACTCCCACCACCAATCCTTCATCTTTGCCATGACTTCCCCTTCTATAAGGGGTTGGTTAGAACATAATTATGGCTGTTGGAAAAGAAGCCAAGACAACATAGAGTATTCAAAACCTAGACCTGGAGGACTTTTCCATGTATGAGGATTGGGGCATGTTAATCACCTAGCAATGCTTACTTGACATATTTACATAGCATCTAGGAGGAGATGGTATGCTGCCTTGAAATCTAAGGTACTACTGCAAGTCATTAGGAAGCCAGAATGCATTCTTCAACTCCAATTCTAAGATTGTGATATGATCACATGGTTCTTACTTCATCTTGAGGTTGTAGTGGTTTAAGCATGCTCTTCAAGTCATATGACTTGAGTTTGAATCGTTGTCCTTGGATGTGTTTAGTCCTGTGAATTATGTTGATTCATTTAGTCTCTCTTATCTTTGATTTCTATTCATTTTTAAATGAGGATAATGACTGATTTACAGCATTATCCTGAATGTCAAATGAGATAATCATGCCGAGTCCTTTTAAATTCTATACCAATAAGATGTTAATATTTTCCTGAAACACTGAAATGCTCTCAAAAACAAAATTTTCTCTTATTCTGTCTTTCTTAGTTATCCTTATGGATTATCTTATCCTCTTTTCGATTTCAGTGTGGCTTTTCCCTGTCACCTGTTCATATTCTGGGCCATTGTTTTTCCATCCCTATGTTTGTTCCCCCATCCACTCTCACCAATTAAAATAAATTAAAATTTATTTTAACATCAGCCTAAGGAAAACAATGGGGAAAAGAGTGACTGTAAAATAGCATATAAGCATAAAGCCAGAATGACTGCTCTTTCGTTTAATGGAAGCATTAAACAGATTCAAATAGCAGAAACTTAACTACAGCTCAAAACCTCAGAAGAGTTTAGAGGATTCAACTCCAACCTGCTTAGTATCTAGAAAAGCTGACAATCCTCTAGTAGGAAAGCTACCAGTCGCTGCAATGCCCCCCCACATCCCTCCTCACGTGTCATCATCTCTTCATCTATCCTGGCTTCATGAGTTTTTGTGCCTGACATCAGATAATCACCCGCACCTTCTGGGGCATGTGTATGATGTGTGTATTCTGACAGCAACAGAAGCAGATAGAAAAGTAGAAATCTGAGGGGGAGACGGTTGATGATTCCCTTCTTCTTATAAGTGGCAGCAGTGGCCATTTTGGTGGCTAGGATATTCATGCCAAGAAACTGAGTCTAGCAAATGGAGGTGTATGACAGACTAAATTTTACTTCTGTAGGAAGTGGAAACTGTTCCTGGCAGATGGGGAGGGCAAGCCGAGGAAAAAGACATTCATCCAACCCTACCTGAAGGCCAAGAATGGCCAGCCAGAAGGAAAGAGCAGAAATGCCTTCACAGTGGCTCCAATACCCTTGCTGGGCTGCTATGGAGAAGAGGTACCTGAAGGAAGAGTAAGCATTCTAGGCTTCCCCTCCTTAAAATGAGAAGGAGAATGAGTAAAATTTTGAATTCAAGTGGCTGGCCCAGCAGAACAGCTATTTTAGAAAGAGACTCTCGCCTTCCACAAGTAATCCCAAGAAATGCTCTATGATTTAAAAGGGACAATTGAAAACTGGTGCCCACAATTGGTTACATAAAAATACTGTCTCTGTCTCCTTTAGGTCAGGTAAAGTTGTGGTGCTTAGAGCTCAGTATGAGTGTGAAATTGTGCTCCAAAATGGTCTACCCTGTAAGTCAGCATAGTCTTCATCTAGGGTGCAGTGAAGGTCACAGTCCTTTAAATGCAAATGAAAAATTTCAAAATATGGAAGCATAAAGTGATATTGGCAAAAAGAAAAGTGATATTTGAAGTATTCTTTAAGCTGCAAATTTTTCTGTGTTATTAACCCTAAAAGTCATAGTTGAAATGTTAACAGAATTTATATTCATTTCCCTCAGAAAGAAAATGCTGGGGTTATATTAAACATCTCAGCTGTATGGGCAGCATTTTCTAAAGGTTCTCAGAACAGAACTTCTGAAACATCCTAAACCTCCCTCTTTAGTCAAAATTACTTATTCATACCTCTGTGTTCCTATGGTATCATATATATTTGTTAATTACAGCACTTGTATTGAAGTTAATCATATAAAATTTAAGCATGTAGTTTATCCATTGTAGTTAGTACTACATAGTGAGTATAAGGAGATTCCATTTCTTCAGTGTGACCCACATCCAAACATTCCTTTTATCATGAATTCCTTCATTACTCAACAAATTGTGCCAAACATTGTCCTACACACTTGGTATGGCTCACAAGAGGTATTTAAGGAATAAACATAAAAATGCTTCTTTATAATTCAAAAAAAAACAGACTATTTTAATAAAGCAATCTTTATTATATGGGATTAAAAAGGTCTCACAGAGAAAGTAGCACTTGACATGACCCTAAAGGAAGGCTAAGATTTTGCACTGGAGGAGTTTGAGGAGAGCATGGAAGTATTATAGACCCATTGCACTCATATTTACAACCCAAAATCAGAGACTCTATAAAATTCTAGGCACCCAATGGATGCTAGACAAATGAAGAAATGTTGTTTCTTCCATCCTACTGAAATTCTTACACTGTCATTTAAAAGTGTATAATTTAGGAGCACCTGGGTGGCTCAGTCAGTTGAGTGTCTGACTTTGGCTCAGGTAATGATCTCACAGTTTGTGGGTTCAAGCCCTGCATCCGGCTCTGTGCTGGCAGCTCAGAGCCTGGAGCCTGCTTTGGATTCTGTGTCTCCCTCTCTCTCTGCCTCTCCCCCGTTTGTGCTCTGTCTCTCTCCTCCTCAAAAATAAACATTTAAAAATTAAAAAAATTAAACTGTGTAATTTATTCTCGATTCAGGAAAACTGAGATATAAATTCACTATCATCCGAAAATATTCAACCCACTTGAAAGTTGTTATCACCCTTAGCCATGTTTTTTTCTCCGATTAAGTTATTCAAATACTCTTCCATGTAAATCCTATTTTCTAGCTCTTCACTCACCTTTGTTATCACCCTCTGTATCCTAAAATTGAAGTTGCCATTTATCCTCTCAGAAATGTATTCTGGGCTACTTTAGAACCCCCAAAAGATTTAACATGTGGCACTGTTTTTCCAGAGCTCCTGTTCTTTCATTTGTAACACATTTTCTGTACTTACAGAGTTCTCGTGGAGACGTTGAATATTTTTTGATAAGATTAGAGTTTGAATTTAATTTTTTCATGAGGAATTGTAAAACATATGGCCAAAAAGTTCATCCGTGAACTTGATGACTTTTTCCTTTAAAATGAGAAAAATCACACTGCAAACTGTTGAAGTTAAACTGGCATATTTCACCTCACCCTCCAAGGTAACATTGTGTTTTATTAAAGCCTGTGAGTCACTGCACTCTCTCTTGGTTCAGGGCTCTTTGCTACCTATGGGTTTTATTTTACATCAGGAGCAGCTGAATTTCACACCTATATTTGCCACTCTTCTAGATCCTTCCTCCCGAGCTTATTAACACTATCCAGCAGCTACCTTGAAGATACACTGTCAGGAAAAATAAATGTTTTCTGCAAGGAGCAAAAAGGTTTTCTATTCCCATGTGTCAGCACTTCAGTTCAGGCCTATTGCCAAAAACTAATAGCATTTAAACAATAGTTCATTCAGGTGAGAGTTATGAAAATGCTCCTCTTCTGAGATGATTCACCAGATATCATTATTCCAAAGTGAGAAGAAAATTGGTTGATTTTGCATCTAAAAACTACTGAAGCATATTGCAAATGAAACTAGAGACCCGATTCCCGGTCCAAGTTTCACACGTAACTTGCTACTTGACAATGAATTTTCACGTGATCTTTCAACATCTCCATTTTCTCATATGTAAAATTAAAAGAATGCCATTTTTTTACCTAATCATTTCGAGGCTAAAGAGACACTGCCTGCAGAATCACTCTAACATTGTAAGACACTGAGTCTATGTCAGATATCATTAATATTCCAAATTAGAGGCTTTAAAAAATAAAATACATAAATTGAGAAATGTGACAAAAGAGAGTCGTTAGTGGTTAATGGTTATTCATTCTGTGTTTGCATTTTGGGAAATTAGCTACTTACATTCTTTTTGTGTGTGAACTTTCAACCCAGATTATAATATGAAAATGTCATGTTATTATTGTCTCACTTTTGTTTTGTTTTGATGATTCTTCAATACTTTGTGGGGAGACAACTATTTGTCAGAGAGTTGAGTTCAGGGTCATAGAAAGTCACAGACCCAAACTCTTTGGCTGACGGATGAATAAACTCAGTACAATACTCACTCCTGGCTTGAGACTCACATCTAGAATTAAATGTGTAACCTTGTGTTTAGAATCCAAACACATGTGGGACCAGCTATGATCATAATAAGGAAAAGTAAAACTGGCCGTAACTCTGAATTGTGGTTTAGTACCAAATCATCAGTAAGGTTGATGAAGGTCACCTGATTTGAGTAAACATTTGACATAGTTTTGTCAGGCAGGCATAAATCAGGTAACAGATTAACAAAGTGTGAATAGTGAGGTTGTGCATACTTTTTACTCTATTATTATTTTAGCTTCTCTGTACTTCCTAATTATGTTATAATGAACATTACTCACCTGTGAAATTTAAATAAATGAATAAATGAAGGAATAAATACATAAGTCACCACCTACGCTTCAGGCCAAACGTTAATGCTATCTCCTCCATGAAGCCTTGACCGATCCCTTTGTCAACAACAATAGCATCCTCGTTTGAATTATAGCTATTTGATATATGCCTTATTTCTCTTACAAACTTAAAACTGCCTTCACAAATTCAATTCAATAAATGTCCAGCATCTGTGTTATGTTTATATTTGTATACCCTATGTCCCTAGCACAGTGCCCTGTAATAAATATTTATTGAATCTGTTGAAATGAGAAGGTCATAATGACAAAACATGATAAATCATTGGCACCAACTACAACCATCTGGTATTATTTGATTAAAGAATTAGAAACCTAACACGGGAGGTGTGAGGTTTTTTAAAATGAGTGAACAGCCAGTAGAGTTTTTGAGTAGAGGACTGTTCTCCATGCTTGCATTCAGCTTCAGATAAATACACTTAATTGTCTGACAGAAAAGGTCACTATAAGATGTTTGAATTCAGAGAGAATACAGAGATTCAAACTATTGAGAAATCAGTGTGATGAGTATCCTTGAGAAGGTGAAGGCTCTCAAAAAAGCTATTTTAAATACTTGTTAGCAATGTTATTCTGGAGGGAGAACCGTGATTGCGTGATGATCTGGGGTCTGTTAGGGCAAAGGCAGAGTTCATAAGAAAAATGAACTTCTGATTTATATCCCTAAACTTTGTGGATTTTGTTTTGGCATTTAAATAAGTATTAAAATCCATGACTGTGAACAGAAGATCTTTGTTATTCAGTGATAACCCTGCTGCTTCTTCGACCAGTCCACAAGACACGAAGAGGGTCATTTTCCAGAATAAAACCCACTCTTTTGCTCACGATTCACCGCACAGATTGCTGGCAATGGGGGGGGGGTCTCTGTTCTCTAGCAAGGGACACAGGCCCCTGTCTTTGATACTGTGGAGTGATTCTGGTCAGTAGAAGATACAAAACACTAAGGTCATGTTGTTTAGGTCAATTGGCTAGCTTTTTTTTATGGGTATCTGATATATAAAGGGACCCACTGCCCACATCTTTCTTCAGCCATTGACAGTGCTGTTGGCAAACAGCATTCTTCTATTGTCCTTTCAGGCATTGTCTCAGCTGCAGAAAACCACCTTGACCAAGTTCACACCCTTCAGAGAGAGGGCCACATTAACTGATAGATCAAAGCAAGATTGTAAAGACCAGACCATTCCAGCCCATGTCAGGACAACTGTGATAGGTAATTTTAGCCCCAGAGTCCCCAGTGGGATCGGCCTGCTGTACACCCTTTTCTCCCTTCACCCAGTCCTGCTTCTTTTGCCTCCATTCTACAGGAATTGGTTCCAAGGGCACTTCTTAATATACATCCTGCACATTAACCTTCATATTAAAGTTAGCTTTTGAGAACCCAATCTGCAATAGGGTAGAACAAAGGTAGAAGGTGTCTTACACAAACAAAGATTCAGAAGAAAGAATCATAGAATGCTAGGAAAGATTCCAGGCAGTATGAATAGTTTATAGGAATGTTCTCAGCAAGACAGAGCATGGCTTGAGTGGAGCTAAGAGAAGTAAAGCTGTGTGAAAGAGTGTCAGAAAATGGAGAAGTAGGTGACTCTGAAGTTAACACAGACTACAGGCTGACTGTAGCTGCTCACTGGCGGTCGGAGGGTATGACGGTGTCGTTGAACGATAACAAGAAAAATGTGGGTTTTATGTGGTAATAAATGAGAAGATAGTGACTTTTTAAAATAGGAGACAAGAGGGTTGCGTGGGTGACTCAGTCGGTTAATTATCCGACTACAGCTCAGGTCATGATCTAATGGGTCGTGGGTTTGAGCCCCGCGACTGGCTCTGTGCTGACAGCTCCGAGCCTGGAGCTGCTTCCGATTCTGTCTCCCTCTCTCTCTGCCCCTCCCCCACTTGTGCTCTGTCTTTCTCTCTCTCAAAAATAAATAAACATTAAAAAAATTTTTAATAGGAGACAGGAAAAATAAAATAGGAGACAAGAATTAATTGTGTTTGAGGCAAGTGAAGCAATCAGCATGGAAGATGGATTTGAGAGAAAGACAGAAGTTGGAGAAGGACAGGATGACATTAGGAAGCTGCTATGCCTGTCCCACCATGAGGAAAGCAGAATGTAAAATAAAAGTGTGTGTGTGTGTGTGTGTGTGTGTGTGTGTGTGTTTGTGTGTGTATGTGTGTGTGTGAAGAGAGAGAAAGACAGACTTAGGAAAAAAATTTTTTTTAATGTCAGGAAGAATTTTTTTACTATGAAATTCATTGTCAAATTGGTTTCCATACAACACCCAGTGCTCATCCCAACAGGTGCCCTCCTCAATACCCATCACCCACCCCCTCCCACTCCCCATCAACCCTCAGATTGTTCTCAGTTTTTAAGAGTCTTTTATGGTTTGGCTCCCTCCCTCTCTAACTTTTTTTTTCCTTCCCCTCCCCCATGGTCTTCTGTTAAGTTTCTCAGGATCCACATAAGAGTGAAAACATATGGTATCTGTCTTTCTCAAAAATTAAAAATACATCTACCCTATGACCCAGCAATAAAACTGCTAGGAATTTACCCAAGGGATACAGGAGTACTGATGCATAGGGGCACTTGTACCCCAGCGTTTATAGCAGCATTTTCAACAATAGCCAAATTATGGAAAGAGCCTAAATGTCCATCAACTGACGAATGGATAAAGAAATTGTGTTTTATATACACAATGGAATACTACGTGGCAATGAGAAAGAATGAAATATGGCTTTTTGTAGCAACATGGATGGAACTGGAGAGTGCTACGCTAAGTGAAATAAGTCACACAGAGAAAGGAAGAATTTTATCACAAGAAGCTGCTATATGTGAATTAAATTGAGTAGCCATCATTCCAACACATTTTCTACATGCCAAAGATCGTTTGATGACTACCATCTATTAAACATCCAAATATACTCAGAATTGTACTAAGTACTTCTAGATATTTACTTTATTTTAATTATCATATTCCTGTGAGATAGATATGTCTCTTTCTGGGTTGTAAAGGAACTGAACTTTAAAAGGTTGGACAACCTATCCATTGTCACCCAGCTAACAAATGTCACAACTGGAATTTTAACATAGCCCTATTTCAATTAAATTTCAGTCCTTTTAATCACTGTACTACCACATATATAAAATATGAAGGTTTTAATATTTTTTAAAACATTTCCTGGGGCAGTTCGGTGGCTCAGTCCGTTAAGCATCTGACTCTTGATTTTGGCCCAGGTCACGATCTCACAGTTCATGGGATTGAGCCCATCAATCCCCAGAGGGAAGCATGCTTGAGAATTTCTCTCTCCCTCTCTCTGTCCCCTCCCCTGCTCATGTGCTCTCTCGTTATCAAAATAAATAAACAATGAAAAAATTTTCCTTTCTTATTAAGTAATGAGAGGCAAGAAATCTCAAATCTTCCATCAGTGACCACTTATTTCTGCTAACCTGATTTTGAACTGGACTAACCCTAAGCCATTATGTCATGTGGATGCAGGAATCCAAGGGGGATAAATGATTGAAAACTAAGCCTTCCAGGCAAATACAAGTTTCCTCTTCTCCTAATGACATAATCTATTAACACATATGGGTATACTCATTCATAATCCTAACTTTCTATTTTCTTAGTAGGTGTAGACATTCTTCACCTTCTACTTCAGCAGTTTGGTTCTTCAGAGACCCAAGGCTCTCTTCACTTGAAAGTTTTAGTGTCATTGAAAAAAGTAGAAGCGTGCTCCCAAAATGCTTTGTGTTATTTTCTCTGGTATTCAGTACCCAGTGGAAAAGCAACTTTGCAGCAGGTCAGTGTTGAAAATTGACAAAACATATGCATTCTGGAAACTGGAACTGACTTTGGGCCAGGAACAGAGTTGCATAACATTTGTAATAAAGATTTACCCAAAGGACATATAAAGCAGTATTCATGTTACATTCTTATTTGCATCATATGTTCTCAATTATGTCTAGAAGGAGATACCAAGGCCTATCTTGAAATACTACCTTTTTCAGAAGGACAGTGCTATGTAGACAATGGAGTAATTTATTGAGTGATGATAAAGCTACTCAAACATGTTGGCCAGTTGCCTTCTAACAATCTTGTTCAGAGAACTCTTAGATATTTGTATTATTCTTATAATCTGACCATTTATTCAATATTGTAAAGGGAGCCTCTTCACAAACTTCTTAAACTCAATCACGTATTTAAATATTCCATATATGTCATTATTGCAGAAGAATCTGGTGAAAACCCTAGAAACTCTCTGACACGTTTATATGAGGACACTGTCACAACATAGGAGGGTCCTATAAAGTCAACATGGACTCATAACAGGGCTTCTTGATCACCTCCCATGATATGTAGCTTCCAGGTTACAATGTGTATCTTAGCACATCCTCCTTCTCTGCAATCTCTTAACTCCCCAAATCAATTAAAGGCCACAGACAAACGACCATTTCAAGGCAACATTCCATACAAATAATTTATTGATGTTCTGTAGGGAAGCACAAATAGTGGGGAGAGTGGCATCACAGAGAATTGTAGCTGTGTTCATTCCTGTATTATGGCCAGGGCACCTTCAGATAAAGTGCTACCGATTGTTGAGAAATAAAGACATCATGTTAGTCAATAGAGCTTAACATTCTGAAAAGTGTCATCGTGATGACAGTTCAATTGCATGGAATAATCATTTCAAATAGGAAATCAAACAGGTTGGCAATAATTGCATTTTGTAAAACACACACAATAAACCCTCAAAAAAATGAGATTCCCTGAGGAAGCATTAGGCTCATGTTCAGGCTTCTTGAAATCATGGAATGCATATATATTTTGGGAAAGTAAATATTAGTAATCTTGAAGTAACATTGGGTTAACTAACATATGCTCATTAAAGACTTCCGGAAATCTTTAAATTCATCTTTGGAGGAACATATAATAAGAATGTACCTAGTTCCTTCTTCTCATTCAGCATTCAACTGTAATATTCCTTTGTGTGGACTTCCTTCAAAGTACACCCAATTTAAAGTAAACCTTGGTTTGTGAGCATAGTTCGTTCCAGAAACATGCTTGTAAGCCAAAACACTTGAATATCAAAGCAAATTTCAAGAACTATTGGCTCAGTTGCATCATGTGACATTCAGCATCACATACTACTCATATGGCAAGACATCACTCGTTTAACAAGTTAAAATTTATTAGAAATGTTTGCTCGTCTTGCAGAACACTCACAGAACAAGTTACCCGCAATCCAAGGTTTCACTGTAACTTCTTTTCTCAAACATTACTCTATTATTTTATTGTCTACTAACATATCATTGATATATTCTATATATTCATGTAATTGTTTTCTTTCTTTCCCAATTTAAGCTCCATGTAAGTAAAACCAACTTTGGTTTACTTCACCTCTGTATCTTCACCATCTGGCACCTAATAAGATCTCCATATAAATGTATAGAAAAATATTTTTTAATTACTTCAAGCCTCGATGTCTTAATCAACATTTATTAGGGACATCTAACGTGCCCAATTCTTCATTATAACATATACTGTTACACTTGAATCTTCGTAACAGCCCTTTGATATGAACATTAGTATCTACCTTCTATAGATGAGAAACCCAAGGCTCAGAAGTCTTTTCTTTACATTCCAGTATCCCCCATGGTACATATCCATACAATCTATCACATGATTACACACTGTTATTTTGGTTTCTAGTTGATTGCTATCTATAGGTGTTATCAACTACACTTTTAGCTTTTCAACCACAAGGATAGTGTCTTCTTTTGGTTTTGTCTTTACGTTAGTATTCATCTCAGTGGTGGGCAGACTTTTTACCAGGAAAGTAAAAGATGTATCCCTATAACTGGAACAGAATGTGATCCAGAGGTCACGGAATCCTCCTTTTTATTCTCCAGGGAATGGATCCCTAACTAGGAACACAAGACCAACTGACATATCTGGTCTTATTCAAAGCTAATAGACATCATGCAATTCTCTATGTTTTGGGGTTCCTTAGAGGGAGAAAAACATTTACAGTTGCACTGGATCCCCATTCCCCTATTTCTATATACTTTACTAATTATTCACATTTTATACCTGTCCTCACTCCTACTTCCACTTATCTATCTATCTCAAAACTTTAAGAAAATAAGAAAGCGATATCATCTCAAAAAAAAATGGGTTATTGCTGATGCAGGCCATCTCTTGATATCAAAATTTTTATTATGTTTCTTGTTTTTTTAAATAGGACTTACATATAATACAGAATGCTAGTCTTTGATCAGTAGCATAAAAAATATTCCTAATTTAAGACTGTACTGATGCTTCTAGCTTCTATTCTAGGAAACAAGAAAGAAAGTACCTTCTAAATTTGGGAGAAGGTAAAGCACAAGAAATTGGCATGACTGTGATGTTAATAAAGTTAGCAGGTATTCAGTGCTCAGAATGCATCAGCACTGCACCAAGCACTTTACAGGCATTGACACTTTTAATCCACCCAAATATTAGTGTCTCTATGTTTACAGATTAGAAAATTGAGGCACAAAAAGGTCAAGGGACTTGTCCAAGATCAGATAGTCAGCTAGTGGCTGATCCAGAATTACGGTAGATGATGCTGTAATTGGAATTGCAATGCTTAAAAATCAAGGCTGGGGCCAGTTCTCCTGAGTGCATCCTCCACCTCCAAAATAAATTCAGAATATGCAGGTCCTTTGATGAAGTAGATTTCTCCCAACTGGAAGTCAGTCTGTATGTGCTTTTTTGGAGTACTTGGTTTAAAGTGACTTAAAATCATAGCTTCTAGATTATATTAAATAAAGATAAGGAGCAAATATTATATGCATATTGAAATATTTTATGATAACAGGGCTCCTGGCTGTCTCAGTCTATAGAGCAGGAGACTTTTGATCTTGGGGCTGTACGTTCAAGCCCCCTGTTAGGTATAGACATTACTTGAAAATAAAATCTTAAAAAAATATTGTATGATATGTATGATATATAGTATGCTATATTTGTCACAAATAGGCATTTTTGAATGTCATGAAATATCATGGAATAGTTATCTCCATGAAATAGTTATAAATTAGATATAATCATGCATTTCTTCTAAATTAGGATTCCAGGTTGGGGAGCCTGGGTGGCTCAGTCAGTTAAGCGTCCGACTTCAGCTCAGGTCGTGATCTCACAGTTAGTGGGTTGGAGCCCGGCATTGGACTCTATGCTGACAGCTCAGAGCCTGGAGTCTGCTTCAGATTCTGTGTCTCACTCTCCTTCTGTCCTTTCCCTGCTTGGGCTCTGTCTCTCTCTCTGCGTCTCAAAAATAATACAAATAAATGTTTAAAAAAATCTGAATTAGGATCCCTACCCAGGAGAAATTTTCTTCTTTCTTGCTTTCCTAAAATAGAGTTCTAGATAACTAGTAAAAATGGATTGGAGGAAACAAAGTCATTGAATTAACTAGTTTAGTAGAGATGCTTTCATCAAACACCACCTTTTTAATAGGTAATTTCTTCCTTACTCATTATTCATTATTCATTACTGATATTCCTGGTTTAATTTTCTTTTTGCTCTCTAATAAAAGAATTTTGTCAATTCCAGAGGTTATTATTAAAATATTTCACTGTATTTTTTCCAGAGAAGTTGAATGTATTAGGAAAAGGTGAAAGACTTACTTTAAAGTGAAATGGATCTTCCTGGTACAAAAACATAGTCTTGTGTACAAATCATTCATTTTTTTTATAGTTTATTCAAAGTGGGTTTTTTTTAATGTTTATTCATTTTTGAGAGACAGAGAGAGACAGAGCACGAGTGGGGGAGGGGCAGAGAAAGACGCACACAGAATGCAAAGCAGGCTCCAGGCTCTGAGCTGTCAGCACACAGCCCAACACAGGACCTGAACTCACGAACCATGAGATCATGACCTGAACCGAAATTGGACGCTTAACTGACTGAGCCACCCAAGTGCCCTCATTTGAATAACTTTTAAAAACCCATAAATATAGGCTGAGTAACATATTTGCACGCCAGCCAAAATACAACTGAAAACCATATTATCATACTTTAATTGCTTTATTTAGAACTTACGTCTTTTAAATTAGCTATAAAATATCACATTAAAAATTTTTTGTATGTAGGAAAATGTATGTATTTGTAATCATGAGATTCTACTAAATAGATGTCCTACTTCAAAAAGCAAAGTAAGCAAAATCTATTCTTTATTTTAATATTGAAAGAATAAGGCAATCTGGTAAAGGAATAAGCTGTCAAGTATGTAACTCATTTAAATTACTACCACGTTTTCCTTTGTTTACGTGACAATGGCACTCCCCCTCTGTAATAATACAGAACACTTTTCCCATTTTCAGAATTCTTATTTGAGAATCACATAAGCTCTAAAACTACCATGTGCCCTGTCACTCAACTAAACCTGCATCCTCCCATTTACAAATAAGGGGAATGAACAATGTGCTGTTAAAATCTATACTTTCAGAGCAGTTTCTTTTACAATACTTTTCTGGTATGTTTATAAGTGCTCAGCATGTGCTTAATATTTTATCTTAAAGATAGATTATTTTATTTATACATCAAGCATGACACATTCATTGAGCTAGCAAAGCAATGAGGTAAATGTGCCATTCATCATTTGGATCTGATGAATTATTAAATCTTAACAATGTGTCCAGTATTCAACTTACGTAGAAATATAGAAAAGTCAGATTACAGAGATATGCTTTTAATGTATTCATTTTCCATCTAGAAAGTTATATCACTGGGTGCTGAAGAGAGTAACTTCTATTTTAGAAAAACATAATTTTTGACTTATAAATGACCAGAGGAGGTTTTGAATAGTTTATAAAGGGACATTGACAGGACATTTGATAGAAATAAACAGACCAATTGATCTATTTACTAATTGTAATATAAAGTGGATGATCTCATTCTAACTTAAAAGAATTTGATATCCTCTTTATGCACAGATTTTAATTAATACCACAGTTTTTGTATATTCTGACACGTTCACTGGTGTTGCTCCCCAGGGATTTAACACACCAGGGATTTGCCTCTCTTTCATAGACCCTAAGCCCTTCAGATCAAGGAATTCATTTCTTCACTTCAAGATATCTAATCCCATCTTCTAAACACAGTAGGAAATAAATTCTTGTTAATTAAGGTAAATCTGTATGATAGACTTCTGACACTGTAAGATATTCTAAATTCATGCAGAGTTCAAATATTTTCAAGAAATCTTTTCTATTCAATGTTTGCAGAAATCTGAAATTTAGCTTTTCAAGGACTATGGATATGATCATTTGAACCTGGTCTTTATATAGGCTATAAGATGATAATATTTGTTTAACACTTTTTTGGAAAGAGTAAGATGTGGGGCGCCTGGGTGGCTCAGTCGGTTAAGCGTCCAAGTCTTGATTTCAGCTCAGGTCATGATCTCGCAGCTCATGGGTTCGAGCCCTGCATCAGGTTCTGTGCTGATAGCACAGGACCTGTTTGGGATTCCCTCTCTCCCTCTCTCTCTCTCTCGGCCCCTCGCCCACTTGTGTTCTCTTTCTCTCTCTCTCAAAATAAATAAACTTAAAAAAAGAGCAAGTTGTAAATGATGCTAATTCAACAAAGATTGATGAAATGCAGGTATGGTGCTAAGATAGGAAAGTAGCTTACAATGTAATGGTGGTGGATAATTCCAACATTCAATTATTTCAATATAATATAGTGTCTCACCTGAGTTTTCTCCAAAAATCACAGCCGTGGATGAAGACCTGAATATTAGCAGTTTGCATGGGAATGTGATTCTGGGTAGTAGATGTACAGGATCAGGGATGCAACCATGCAGAGATCATTTCAGAAGCCTTATAAAATGCATTTCAGAACTGTGTGCCCCAATGGTCAAAAGGGGGAAGCACTTATCTATCAGCTACAGTGCACATTGATTAAGGGCAACTGCACTGGAATTAATTTCAAGAAAATTCAGGTTGCATATGCGTAAGTGCTGGCAGGTGACCACAGCCATTCTATGCAAAGACATCACAGAAGCCCAGGGCAGTAAAGGAGAGAGGTAAGAAGCACAAGACTAAGGCAAATTGCACCCACAGTAAGCCAGTCAAAGATTACTTGGGTTCTGTCATTCCTGCTGGAACACTAGCTGAAACACGAGGTGAAACAGAGAGAATAAAATATCCAGTATATATGGTGCTAAGTGCTAAGATCAAGGGTGATATAGAAGCAAAGAGAAGAAAATGTTTTAATCAAATTTGGGACTTAGGTAAGACTTCTGAGATAATATTATGCCCAGATAAAGAAAATAAAATTTAAGAAGATAATATTATATGCTCAGAATGGAATTGTATTCTAAGGACGATGGGTAAGAATATCAGGCTTTAAGTACTCTAAGCTACAAATTCAAAAAGAAACACCAGCTATTGGAACCAGCCACCTCTCCGCAGGACCTCCTGAGATGGCAGCTATTTCACAATACCATCGTTACTTCAACCATTGTCCACCTAAGGCGAAAATGTTGCCTCTTGATGAATTACGGTGCTCATGAAGCGGGGCAGTTTTCTCTTATATACTCCTTGTAAAAGAGAAGTACTTTCTCTTTCAAGCCAAGGGTAGAAGGGCCCCCAAAGTCACTTGGTTATATATAAATTTATGTACTGGATCTGAAAAGAGGATTGGGACAGACGTCATAATGAGGCATTTCTAGAATGGAAACACCCCATACCGCCATATTGATGTCCAATACCACTCCCTTCACTCTTGTTTTAAGTTGCCCAGGAAATAGTACGCAGGATCCTGAAGGTTACAATAAGTCCGGAAATGGGGTGACAGTAGATGGATGCCGTGAAGCCCTGGAAGTTAGATGGGATTGTATACTATACTCCAGGTGTGACAACACAACATGGAGCGAAGAGGCACATTCATCAGAGGCATATGACCTGCGATGTCTGGCTGGGTGGGTGAGGGGACAGCCAGAAAATGTTAGGAAGTTGCTCAGGAAGCACTTCTCTTCAGCGAGTTGTTAGAAACATCTGTCCACACCAAGCCCACAAAAAAAACAAGCTAGAACAGCAATATAGTCAGCCCAGCAGGAGACTGCAAGACTACAGCCTTGTCTTCTCTTGCCAAGAATAGAGTAGGAAACTCATGGAAGAGGGGGTGAGTGTGTCCATATATGTACGAGAGAAGAAACACAAACAAACTACTACCCTCACCCTTTGACTTGAATTATCCTGTCTTAAGGGGGTTGGAAAAAAATATGAAATTAAAGTTGTTAAACAAACATCACTGAGCCTCAAGAACTTAAATGAGATTGTTTGAATAAATACAGGTTCATAAAAAGCTGTAGAATTGGACTAAGATGGCACATTTAAGGGAACATATTACACATTTAGGAAAGGATGATCCACTAGAGCTGAGTTAGCATTAATTGTTAGAAAAAAAACTCATTTTATATCCCAAAGATTCCTTAATAAATACTTATGAAGCTAATATTTATTGACCCCATATTTTGTGCTCAACCCTTACTAATCCTGTCACAATCATAATTTCACCTAAAGGTATGGGTTACTTCTGCATTTATTTTACAGATAAGGCAACTGAGGTTTATAGAGGGTAAAGAACCTTTCAAAAGGCCCACAATAGAGATTTAAAATCAATCTGCATGCCTGACTCCACAGTGCACACTCTTAACAATGGTGTTATGCTGTCACTCTTTGGGAAGGATATTGCAAGCAAACAGAAGAGTACAGCAGAATAGCATGAAACAATATACGTATGGGGTTACCTGTAACCTGGCATTGCCGAAGTATTAAGCGAGAGGAATAGGAGGACCGAGACCAGGTCAGTGGATAGAAACAAGTTCATGGAGATCCTCTGGTGCACACTACCAAGGGTGCACACTACTCAAATTGTAGACAGTAGGCACTAGGGAAATTTGGAAGGGTTTTTAACTACGGGAGTAATATGGCCCAATCTGTGATTTCTGCCAAAGTTGATTCTCTCATATGTATTAACGTTGCTTTAGCCAGATATCAGACTCTTAATCTTCACCTACCGCCTTTAAAATTCCTTTAGGTAATAAGGAAAGCCAAGCAAACAATAATATGAGATTGTGATTCATAGCCACAACCACTACTAGAAAAGCATCTTAAAGAACATCATAATAGTGTCCACATTCAAGAATTAAGAGCCACTCTGCTGAGAGCTTTTATCATAAATGGATGTTGAATTTTGTCAAATGTGGTTTTGTATCACTTGAGATGATCATATGATCATCGTTCATATCATCGATCGATTCATCGATCATCATGATTTATCGTTCATTTTTTTAATGTGGTGTATCACATTGACTGATTTGCAGATGTTGAACTATCCTTGCATCCCTAGAATAAATCCCACTTGATCACAGTGTATGATCCCTTTAATGCGTGGCTGAATTGGTTTGCTAATATTTCTTGAGCATTTTTGCATCTACGTTCATCAGAGTTATTGGTCTATAATTTTCTTTTCTTATGGCATCCTACTTTGGTTTTGGTTTTGCTATCTGGGTTATGCAAATGAGTTTGGAAAAGTTCTCTCTTCTCTTTCTGAGAAAAATTTGAGAAGAATTGGTATTAATTCTTTGAATGTTTGGTAGAATTCACCAGTGAAGACAGCTGGTCCTCGATTTGGTTGTTGGGAGGTTTTTGATTACTGATTCAATCCTTTTATTAGCAATCAGTCTGTTCAGATTTTCTATTTCATTATGACTCAGTTTTGGTAGGTTGCATGTTTCTAAAAATACATCGATATCTTCTAGGTTGTCCAATTTGTTGGTGTGTTAATTATTCATAGTAGTTTCTCATGATCCTTTGTATTTGAGGAATCAATTGAAAAATCTCCTCTTTCATTCGTGATTTTATTTATTTGAGTGCTCTCTGTCTCTCTCTTTATGGTGAGACTAGCTAAAGGTTTATCAATTTTGCTTATCTTTTCAAACAACCTCTAGTTTCATTGATCTTCTTAACTATATTTTTAGTCTCTATTTTATTTGTTTCTATTCTAATCTGTTAATTCCTTCCTTCAACTATCAATGGGCTTCATTTGTTCTTCTTTTTCTATTTCCTTCAGGTCTAAAGTTAGGTTGTTTATTTTAGACTTTTCATATTTCTTGAGGTAAGCATGTCTTGCTATGAACTTCCCTATTAGAACTGTTTTTGCTGCATCCCACAAATTTTGCTATATTTTATTTCCATTTTGTTTACCTCTAGGTGTTTATTTCTCTTTTGTTTTCTTCTTCTACCCATTGGTTGTTCAGTAGTATGTTGTTTAATCTCCACACATTTGTGAAGTTTCCAGTTTTCCTCGTGTAATTCTAGTTTCTTAACATTATGGTTGCAAAAGATGCTTCATATGACATCAATATTCTTACATTTATTATGATTTATTTTCTGGCCTAACATATGATCTATCCTGGAAAATATTCAATGTGCATTTAAGAAGAATGTGTCTTCTCTTGCTTTTGAAGGGAATGTTCTGTATATATCTGTTAAGTCCATCTGGTCTAACACATCTTTTAAAGTTGATGTTTCTTCATTGATTTTTATGATTGAAAACTCTCAACAAAGATAGTATAGAAGGAATATACCTCAGTATAATAAAAGCCATATATGACAAGTCTACAGAAGACATTATGTTCAATGGTGAAAAGCTGAAAGCCTTACCCCTAAGAACAGAAATAACACAGGGATCCCATTCTACCACTTTATTCAGCATAGTATTGGAAGTCCTAGCCAGAGCAATCAGGCAATAAAAAGAAATAAAAGCCATCCAAATCCAAAAGAAAGAAGTAACACTGTCACTCCTTTCAGATTCCATGCTACTATATATAGAAAACCCTAAAGATTTCATCAAAAAAATGAACTAATTAATAAATTCAATAAGGTTGTAGGATACAAAATCAATTCACAAAAATCGGTTGCATTTCTATACACTATTAATGAACTATCACAAAGAGAAATAAAGAACACAATCCCATTTTAAATTGCATTGAAAAGAATAAAATACATAGGAATAAATTTAACCAATGAGATGAAAGACTTGTGCATTGGAAACTATAAGACATTAATGAAAGGAACTGAAGAAGACACAAATAAATGGAAAGATGTTTTGTCCTCTGGATTTGTAGAACCAATATGAAGATGTCCATACAACTCAAAGCAATCTACAATTGTACATTCAGTACAATGCCTATCAAAATTCCAGTGGCATTTTTCAAATAAATAGAAAAAAAATATTAAAATGTGTATCGAACTACCAAAAACCTGAATAGCCAAAGCAATATTGAGAAGAAAAACAAAGCTGGAGACATCACATCCCCTGATTTCAAACTATATCACAAATTTATAGCAATTAAAACAGTATGGTATGGCCATAAAAACAGACACACAGATAAATGGAACAGAATAGAGAGCCTAGAAATAATTCCACACATATATGGTTAATTAATTTAAGACAAAGAAACCAAGAGTATACAAAGGGGAAAGGATAGTTTCTTCAAGAAAAGGTGTTGGGAAGACTGGACAGTCACATGCAAAAGAATGAAACCGGACCACCATTACACCATATGCAAAAATTAACTCAGAATGGATTAAAGACTTAAATGTTAGAATTAAAACCATAAACTCATAGAAGAAACCAGGTGGAAACTCCTTGACATAGGTCTCACTGATAATTTTTTTGAATCTGACACCAAAAGCAAAAGCAACAAAAGCAAAAATTAACAAGTGGGATTACGTCATACTAAAAATCTTTTGTACAGTTAAGGAAACCAACAAAATGAAAAGGCAACTTACTGAATGGGAGAAAATATTTGCAGCTCATGTATCTGAAAACGGGCTAATATCTAAAATGTATAAAAAAATTTATACACTTCAATAGCCAAAAATAAACAATCCAATTAAAAACTTGCAGAGGACATTTTTCCAAAATATATATATAGAGAGAGATGGCCAACAGGTACATGAAAACATGCTCAATGTCACTGATCATCAGGGAAATGCAAATCAAAACCACAATGAGGTATCTCCTCACATCTGTTAGAATGACTATTATCAAAAAGACAAGAAATGACAAATGTTGGTAAGGATGTGGAAAAAGAGAACCATTAGGCACTATTGCTGAGAATATAAACTGGCTCAGCCACTAGGGAAAATAGTATGGAGGTTTCTCAAAAAATTAAAAATAGAACTACCATGTGATCCAGTAACTCCACTTCTAGATATTTATCCAAAAAACAAAGAAAACACTAACTTAAAAACACGTGTACCCCCATGTTCATTGCAGCATAATTTAAAATCGCCAAGATACAGAAACAGTCTAAGTATCCATTAATGGATGAATAGATAAAGAAATTGTGGTATATATACATTTATATATAATTTATAGTTTTATTTTATTATATTTTTATTTTATACATACAATGGAATATTATTTGGTCATAAAAAAGAATGAAATTTACTATTCGCTGCAACATAGTTAGACCTCTGTACCTCAAGGGCATTATGCTAAGTGAACTAAGTTACAGAGAGAAAGAAAAATATTTTGTGATCTCTCTTATATGTAGAATAAAAAAAAGAAAAACAAGCTCAGAGATACAGAACAGATTACTAATTGCCACAGGCAGAAGTTGAGGTAGGGGGTGGAAAAAGTAATTTGCTTTAAAAATGCAATTTAACTATATTTTTTGATCTAGCGTGTGTGTGTGTGTGTGTGTGTGTGTGTGTGAATTTTTATCTATACCTATTGAAAAAAGAAAAGCCACCTATTTTAAAAAAAAATTACATGTCATAACATTTCATTCTCAACACTTAATTCAAAACTTCACAATTGACTTTTCTAGAATCACTTTCCATATAAATATATGGATAACCAGATGTTTAAATATCTTCATAATTTAACAGCTTTTGAAATTTGACTTTAGCATTTGTTGTTTGCAGGAAAAGGTTGGTCATGAGCTAACTTAAATGTTTATGCCTAGAATTTCATGTGACTAATTTAAAAGTCATACTTCTTAAGTGTTATGAACATTTTTTTCTATGGATCTTTGGACATTATAAAATGAAATATAATCTTTATAACATACTAAAATTTCTTTACCCTGGGGATTTTATTTTATACTACAGACAGCATCACATCTTGAGAGTATAGAATTTCAAGCCCAATTCTTAGAAGAAAATTAGCAAATTTTGTGAAATTGATTATAGAGTTAGCCAACATAAATAGCATGTAAACTCTCTTAAGTATCATATAAGACAAAGACTACTAAATTCAAGTCGTTGGAAATAAGCCAAAATGCAATCATCTCTAAATCTTAATAAGAATTCTTATTTTAAAAAAGGTGTACTTAATAGTAAGAGATAAACCTAAAAGGAGACATATCTGATTACAAAAACAGACATTCTTGTGTTTAATACTCATATAAAATTCAATACAATTTCAAATTGTGAACAATAAGTTATTACATTTATTCATGTTTTTCTTTATAGAGTTAAAAACACAAATAAAATAGATATGAAAGGATACTCTTACCTAAATACAGAGAGATATTTGTAATTTTCTAGGCACCACAAAATGCATGGCATTCTGGCTGTATCATTGAAATTATAAAGTAATATCTTTTAGATGACATGTTAAATCAAAGTTTTCCAGAGATTAAAGATTACATGGTAAATCTGGTAAAGAGCAGGGGTTATAAATCTAGGGTCCCAAAATATGTCTTCAAAACTCTTCTTACACTCTCCCTAAAGCAAAGGCCTCAATATAACATTAACTTGCAAACAGATTTTCTGTTCAAAATAGCTGCCAAGGGATTATTGGACATTTGGTATTGTAACACACATTGATAATTTGCAATTTATGGAATGCCACAGTTTCATGGTTACATTAAAAGTCAGTTTTGTTTCTTTCCATAGCAAGTTGAAAGAACATGGGTTTGTTTTATCCTGTAGAATCTGAAAATTTGCAATATGATAGTAAAATATTAAAAAACACTGATTAAAAGAGAATGGTAGGCAACTAATTTGAAGTTGCATACTTTTTGTACAAATCTTGACAAAGGGCTTCTTTTCTTTTCTTTTTACTTTATAAAATTTTACTAAAATTAAAAATAAATAAACACAAGAGAACATGTAGCAAAAGATAAAATGCAAGCAAAAAAATCAAAGATGCAATGTGAGTATTCAATTATTTCAATAAACCATTACAATATTATCATATAGACTCAAAATTATTTGGACCAGTTTTAAATTCTCAGATTAACAGTTTTAAACTTATTTGCAACCTTAAATTCTTTGCCTGCAAATACACATTCATACTGTTTTTCCTCTCCTTCTCCCTCTGCCTTCCTACTTCTCCCCTTCTCTTTCCGTCTCTCTGTTCTTTCTCTCCACATCTCCTTCCCTCCCTTTAAAGTATAGAGTAAATATTTTAAATGCTGATGGCTAACGTTTTTAACTAAATTTTCATCTTTACTGTATTTGCTTATGTGCACTCCATCTAAAAAATAGTATCATCTAGACAATATTGTTGAAATAAATATATAGCATCAATAATTGTATCATTAAAATTCATTATGAAATTTTAGTAAAATATATTATAAAATTAGAGAAGGTTTGGGGCACCTGGTTGGCTCAGTCAGTGGAGTGTGGGGCTCTTGATATCAGGGTTGTGGGTTTGAGCCCCACGTTGGGTGTTGAGATTACCTAAAAATAAAATCTTTAAAAAAAAAAATGTTAGAGGAGGCTTAAAATAATGTGCTATATATTTTGTAAACCTTAAAAACTGTGTTATTTTAGACATTTTGGCATTTTTAAAAAACGAAACATAAATGTTGCAATAGGATTTTAAAATTCTATAAAATAACTATTTGAGATAAATTGATAATGTTAAATAAAAACATCCTGATTTAGCTTACTGGTTGACATATATTTGTTGGATAAATAAATTACTGACCGAAAAAAAATCTTTTGGCAAATGTTCAAGATAAATTCTTACAAAACTAAGAATTATAGTTTTATTATTTATTATTTTTTTTTATTTTGGAGAACGAGTGCACATGAGCAGGGTAGAGGCGCAGAGGGAAAGAGAGAGGATCTTAAGCAGGTTCCATGTTCCAGGCTCCTTTCCATAACCCTGGGAACATGAGCTGACTGGAAATCAAGAGTCAGACGCTCCGTCGACTGAGCCAGTCAGGTGCCCCTACAGTTTTATTTTTACTTCACAATAAAGGTAAGAGTTGTTTCCTAACGTGATTTGCACTGCTAGCTACTATTTAAAATCAATTTTCCTCTTTCTTTCCTTTGCTACAAGTCACTTTTATGGATAATATAATTTAATTTCCCAGTAATTATGCAAATACATGAGAAAATAGTGTTTTTACCTCTGTTTTAATTAATTTATTGTTGTGACAATAATGAATATGTTTATTATAACAATGTTATGAGTCCCATATGCCTTAAGAAAAAAAGTAATATTGGGGCGCCCGGGTGGCTCAGTGGGTTAAGCGGCTGACCTCGGCTCAGGTCATGATCTGCCGGTTCAGGAGTTCCAGCGCACCATCGGGCTCTGTGCTGACAGCTCAGAGCCTGGAGCCTGCTTCAGATTCTATGTCTTCCTCTCTTGGCTTCTTCTCTGCTCGCACTCTCTCGCTCTCTCTCTCTCTCTCTCTCTCTCTCTCAAAAATAAATTTAAAAACATTAGAAATAAAGAAAAAAAGTAATATTGTTTTTTAAACACAGATCAGAAAAAATAAGTAAGTACATTAAATTTACTATCACTTATTTCACTTTCTTAAATTCTTCATTCAATCCTGGCAGAGATCATAATTAATTTAGATAAATTAATAATGAATTCTTATTTATTTATTTATTTATTTAACATATTTATTTGTATAAATTAATGAATTCTCATTTATTTCCTAGTGGGCATTTAGCTACAATACAATAAACAATAGGAAAATTCAACATATTTTTGAAAGATGCCACTTGTGCGAAGCACAGATGCTAAAGCCAAAACGGGATGTGAGTGGATTTTTCTATACACGAGTTGACCTGTTTTTTTCCAGAAACGATCACCATTCAGTCATGGTAACCTTGGCCGAATCATCCACCTTAAAGATTTATTAAATGTATCAGTTCACATTCAATAACAGTTTACGTCTATGGCCATAGATAAATTATGTGAACCTGGCCTGTTCTTTAGATACAGCAAATTACCAACAACTTCAGGTATTTTTTAAGTTAAAAAATATTCTTGGGTAGGAATAATAGTAAGTGATTCATTTTAAGTTAAAACTTTTCCTAATTCCGAGATCTGTAGGTAGAAAAGGAGGGGACATTTAGAGTGGGTAGAACTAACACAATGTATTGAATGTAAAAATTAATTTGAAAACCCTTTTAAGATATTGTGATACCTCTCAAAGGTGGGGGTGGAGTGTATATTCAAGCTGGAGACAAGGCCGTCTTCCAATTGGTAATGTGTGTGGATACAGCCTGTTCATGAATTTTCATATCCATATGATTGGTCCTCAGAACAGAATCAGTGCCTGCAGATCAGAAAGGAGAAAAGCAAGATGGTGGAGAAAAGAATATTTACACATGTAGCTAACGAGGCTCCTTGAAGAATACAAAGAAAAGTTCTTGAAGATGAGTCTTAATTTACAGTGTTTATATGTGAAGTTATAAAGAACTGAGTAAATAGTACTTTTCTAGTTTCTAGAAAGAAGTAAACAGTAAATGAATGCCTTATTTGTTTTATAATATCTTGAACACAAAGTGAAACGTTTGCAATAGAGGGTAGGAAAAAAACCAACAAAGTTTTCTTAAAGTTTCCAGACCAAACGCCAACATTACAACAACAATATTAAGTATGTATAAATGGAGGTGCTTTAACCCAGACAGGCTGGCAAATATAACGCTTAAGTGAAAAAGGCACCAAAATGCTTCCTCCGCTATTAAACCCCCAAAGAATTTTAATTTAAACTTAATTAGAGTTTTAAGTAAAACGTTACACATTAATTATCCAGTCTCGAAGGACATGCAAAATAATGTCCTTACACAGGAAGTTGGTTCAGCATTGACTAGCTGCCAACTGTCAGACTAAGGAATTTTTACAGAGACCTGCATGCAGAGGTTTAAAAGGTAGAGGAATTAAAATTATATATATATATATATATACACACACACACACACACACACACACACACACACTTATATACGTATATGTATAAATAATTAGTATAACTTTTGTTATAATTCTGTGATGCCATACTTTGTAATGAAAGTGAAGCACATTGCAAATGAGAAAAAACTTACTCATTTAAATATTTTAAAGAGGAGAAAATATAATTTTACAAAAATTGTCACTTTTTTCCTGTTTTAAAAGAAATACCTATATTCAAAAAATATTCAAGTTTAGAGATTCATGTCCTTACAATCCACAAATCTTTTCTAAATTAGTCTTAAATGTTTTATTTGCTGATTCAAGTAAACAAATGACAAATCTATAAATACATGACCGATGAATAATGGTATCTCAATGAATTTATAGACTAAATATAGAAAATTCTCAAATGCAAAATATGTCATTTGTATATTATCTTCAAATTTTACATGTATGTCATGTAAATAATTGAACTCAAAACACAGGAAATCATCATTCTTAAGGGTTTAATGTTGACTATTGGCCAATCTTGAACAAATAAGAGACTCTAATCAAGGTCCATTTGCAAAGAGCTCCAGACCACCATTAATTGTTTGAGAAGAAACTGAAGTGAAGTTTCTACTGGGAGAATTTCATGTTGCCTGAAATTCTTGCTTCCAGGAAAGTAATGGAGTTGTGATCTACCTCTGTTTTCTAATAGTATTTAGCACACCTCCATGTGGATATAGTTTTGAAGTATGAATTTTTACATGTGAATGGAAAACTACCTTCTAATTATATATTTGTTAAGAATAGCAAAGTATATTTTGTTTTTAAATATTTTATTATCATTCCCCATCCTCATTCTGCTTTTCTTCCCATAAGCAGCCATTCTAAAATGTCTGATGCATAACCTTTTGTTTGTATGCATTCTTATAAGATGTGCATTATGGTTTTGTGTTTGTGTGTTTTAAATTTATAAAAATATTTTGCTCTAGAGTTCCTTCTGCTTCTTACTTTAACACAATATTTTCAAAATCTATAAATTTTTCTGGGTTGCATTTAGACTGAGGTAAGTCAGCTTCCAAGATAGCCCTCAGTGATTCACACACTTCTTGGCAATATGTGCCTGTGAGATTACCTCTTATAGTCAATCAGAGTTGGCCCTGTGTATGACTAATACGGTGCAGTAGATGAGTGGCAGTGTGATTTTTGAGGCTAGGTCATAAAAGGCAATATGGCTTCTGCCCAGCTCTTTCTCTCCTGGGACTCAGAGCCAGGGGAGGAAACCCTGGTCATAGGGAGAGGCCACACATATACCTTCCAGTGAATAGCACCAATCAAGGTGCTGTTAGTTGGCCATGAGCCAACTTCAAATGCCAAAAATGTGAGACAGTCTTTAGATAATTCCAGTCTCTGGTCTTTGAGTGGCCCCAGCTGAGGCCAAGTGGGATGAGATGTGGTATCCCCATTAACTTTCTGATCTATGAGTGTCAGTTTGGGAGCTCTAAGTGGGAAGTGCTGAGAGATCAGACAGGCAAAAGATTTGTAAAAAATGCCTGTGAATGATAAAGGAGGAAGGGGCAGAGAAGAAGGGAAGGGTCTTCAGACTGTGATGCAAATATGATACTTTTGGAGAGAAGGAAGTGAGGAGACTTAAGTGAGAAGAGCTTCAGACTGACCTGCAGTTCTGAAAAAATCTTGTAGAGACTGATAGGGAAATCCTAAGCAAAGGTTACCCACAGAAAAGTACCATACCAGGCAAAAATGACCAGGCTCTAGTTCCCTTGCCATGCTTAGTCATTGGCTATGAGGAACCCTGTGAGAGGATGACCTTGGCGTGAACATCACAGGGCATTCAATGGTGTGGCAACTGGAGGCTGACAGTCAGCTATGCTCCACACAGGTTTCTCTTTATGGCTGCCACACTCTACGCCATTCAATGCACAGATCCACTTTTCCATGCATCTTTGGGAAGCAGCTTCCCCCTACTTCTCATGGACTTCACTTCCTGAGAGAACCTTCTTAAAACATTTTCTTTTATTGGCTCTGATGGTACTACCCTCCATTGATTTTCTATGGCCACTCCCTAGTCTCTTTGGCTGATTTATCTTTCTCTGTATAACCTTTAAAATAAGGAGTCTCCCCAGGAACTGGCCATGGCTCTTCCTCATAGCAGGGAATCAATGGGATGAACTACTGCCCTCATCAGTGCAGTTGCTCTCAGGGTCACAACTGGGATTCATCATGTCCATTCTCTACTATCCACTATGTCTATTCATGTCTCACCTCTGCAGTTCTTGATAGCTACATATAAACAAAGAGAGAGATTATGAGGAATTGGCTCATGTGATTATGGAGGCTGAAAAGGAGATTACAGAGGCTCAGAAAGGCTGCAGTCAGCAAACTGGAGACCCAGGAAAGCCAATGTGTAGATGTATACTTCCAGTCTGAGCCTGAAGGCATGAGAACCAGTTGATCCAGTGGTGCCAGTCCAAAAGCTATCAGGCTCAAGACCCCAGGAGAACCAATGTTTTGGTGTCACTCCAAAGGCTGGAAAAGACCCATGCTCCAGTTCAAGCAATCAGGGAGGAATGGACCCCACTGGAGGTAGGGTCAGTCTTTTTAGAATATTCAGGTCTTTAACTGATTGGATGAGTACCACTCACATTAGGGACAGCAGTCTATTTTACTCAGTCTGCCTATTCAAATGTTAACCTCAGTTAGAAACATGATCAGAATAATGTTTGATCAAATATCTGGGTACTTGCGGCTGTGTCAAACTGACACAAAAGTCATCACAGTGATTAATCTGGTGGTGCAACTCAAACCTTAACCTTTTTTCCTGAAAGGGCTGAGCTCTTCCCAGGCCAAAGTTGCTACACATGTCCATTTGGAGTTTTAACTAGAAGAGATAGACTGGGTTCCACATGTATTGCTCCAAATGAGGATCACCTACAAGACCAGTCATTTTGTCTACTTGATATTAAATTATTTAAAAAATCTCATGCCAAGTGTTTGTTGGTCCTCTTCTCCTTCTCCTTCTTCTTCTAATATTGAGCATTAAATTAAATTAATTCCTTGGTGGTAAGTTGTTTGCTATTTGAAGTTAATAATCTTTTAACATTTTCACTATGTACTTCAAAATATCTTTTTGCAAGCTCTAAGGATTTTTGCTTTTCATCAGTCATTTCCTAAAACTTTGGAAAAGAGTGGACAAGTTGTGAGACAAAGCGTCTTTCACATTTGTTCTTTATATGTTGTGGTGCATTTTGCCAAAACCTGATTGATAGGTTTTAAGGACCTGATTGATGTTAAAACTATTCCATAAATCTGTTAATGGAGTAATATCACACCAGCTACTACACATTCCATTTGAGACGCAAAAAAAAAAAAAAAAAAAAAAAAAAAAAGACCACTTAGATAGGATCTTCCCAATCAATAGCTACAGGAACTAAAAACACGACAGGAAAAAAAAAGGCTACTCAGATAGGATTTTCCTAATCAATAATAAGAGAGGAATGTCTGGAAACATTATCTGTTATCAAAAGAGGCTTGTTTGCAAGATTTTACTTCTTCATGTATTCCATTATGAATAATCACAAAGATAACACTTCCTATAATCATTAAATGCTTGTTTCACAAAGCACTCTTCAATGACCCCTTAGGGACCATGTGGTTTGGGGAATGATAAGCTAACCCATTTTTAGTTTAGCGGTACCTTATTTCCACCTAAAAGCAATGTCAGCCTATCTTTGAAAGCTTCAGGTGTGTGGCACTGTCTTCTTCTAGTATCTGAAATAGACCTACATGATGACATTCATCTCTAAAGATATCCAGGTTCATCAATATTGAACATGTGCTTTTGCAGAATAACCATGTTATCAATACTTTCCTGCAATTTAGTGAGGGTATCAGCAGCAGCTGCTTCACCTATGACCTTTAAATTACACAGTCATGTTGCAAAATCCGTTGAAGGATCCTGAACTTACTCAAACTAAGGTCTTTTGGTGACTCTCTCTCTCTTCCTCTCCTTTTTCTTCAAGTCTTTGAAGATGTTTAATGTTTTCTGCTCTATCAACATGGTTCTCTACAGCATTACACAATGACTGAGGCTATCAGCATATAATGCATGGTTATTTCTCTAGTGTTTTAGTACCAACAACACTTTTCATAGTTTTCTTTTTCTTTCTTTCTTTTTTTTTTTTTTTTTTTTACATTCTCACATATAGAAAATCATTGCATATCTGGTAAACAAATACAAGTGCATTGCCAGGCTTATGTCTTTCATGAGTTCTCCTCTCTCAGTTTAATTTAACACGATTTTTCTTCCAATGGATGCCTTTTCTGGACTTTAGGCTTGCCTAATTTCTTAAAAGGCCTTTTCACTTAATAATGTAAAGAAGACAATCGATAATGCACAATACTTTTAAACAAAATCCTATTAGAAGAGCTAAGATATGGCTGAAACAATTTACACACTCTCATTCAAACTCTTAATGCAACTTAAATGTTTTTACTGGTACATTAGACTGTGTGTTCAGTAATGAATGTGGAGGAAGTTTTGTAAGTATGCAAGTGAATATATGGCTAAGAGTTCAGATAACTGATAACTAGAGACACAATGTTACGTTTGCAATATTATATGATTCATTGATGACTCACTCACATGAGAAGCGAACATGTTTTTATTTGGACCTCTAAGTAAGTGTGAGTGGGATCCTCTAAGCAGCTGTCAAGAGGATTTGAATTTCTTGAAAGTGTGGGTAGAACAATGCTTTCAAACCCAGAAGGAAAATAGTATTTACATTTAAAAATATGCGATAGTGGGAAAAAGAAAGATTTATCTGGAAAGTAAGAAGACTGAATAAGTGTTCTGTCATAAAAGCAAAAAGAAGAGAGATTATAAAATGAACCACGCCAAGAATTTGAGAAAATATTGTTTTATTTTCACATAGAAACTTAGGGTAGACTTAAGTGATCCTAGATTTTTATCATTGGATTGGATTAATTATTACTTCAAGTAACTTTTACACTTTTGATAAAGCTTGGGAAATAATAACATAAATCACATAGTTATATTTTGTTAGTAAAGAACATTTTCATATAACACATCAAATAGTAGCTTCAGAAGACCACCAAGGAAGGAGCAAAAAAAAAAAAAAAAAAAAAATAGCTCTCTTTGGATTTTTGTTAATCTTTATTTTGAAGGCTCAAGTCTATGCTACCTAGTAAGAATGCATCACCACCTTGTGGAAATTCCTTCAAACTACAGACACATGATCCCAAGTTCCAGATGGATTCAACAGACTAGTAGATCAAACTATTTTATTTCCATTTAATTTAATTTGACTATTATTTCTATATAACTCACAATCCAATCTTAGTCTCTCAACTCTTCCTCACTCCTCAATGCTAGACCTATCTTTCCAGCTGCTTGGTTCACTTTCCCACCTGATGCTCTGTAACCACTTAAAATATCACAATTTCTAAAGCAAATTCTTCATAATACTTCTGTTTAAATTAGTGGACACTCATATAGTGTCCAGTCATCGAGGCTAAAAATTTAAGCTTTCTTTGATAAAAATCTCCCATAAAAATCCACTCCAACTTAAAATTAGTCACCAGATGCTGTTAGTTATAATTCCTTAATGTCTTTCCCAACTATCCTCTCCTTTTTATCTCTATTAACAAATCCTAGTTTATGCCTTCAAAATTGCATATGTAGGCCATTTTTAGTCTTATTCTAGTCTCTATGCTTCTATTGTCTCTTCTTCCCCCATTGCTACTGCTAATGTTGCATTTCTTCCCTTGTTAATCAGTTTACTTGATTTAAACTGTCTTAGGCATGGTGGCTACTAGTCTTCTCAGTGTCTATATATTCCTTTCCTTCTTTCCTACCAGTGTGTTGGATATCTGATGTTCCAACTATACTCTATTTACTATGTCCCAAATATGCTCTACTGCTTTCTTACCTCTCCTCCTAAGCTCATACTTCCTCTCTTTGTTATGCCCTTACAGCATATTTGGATTTCAAAATCCTTGTGAGTTTGAACATTTGTTTGGACAAATGTTTAAACATTTCTGCAGTGAAGTTTAGTAAACTTGAAGACAGTTTTCAGAAAAATGGTTCTTTTCAATCTGAAAACGTACTCCCATCTGGACACACAGGCATAATGGATATTCACTTGGCAAGCTAGGCAGCTAAATCCATATTGGTAATGATTGGCATTAAAAAACAAAGTGGACATATGAAGGAAGAGAGTGTCTCCTCATATATCTTAATTGTGACTTACTTAGTTTGCTATACGCCTTTTGTTCCTTCTATGTAAAATATTGAACAACTGTTTAATAGAGTTTAACAAGCATTTTGATCTTCCCACTTTGGTATCCTGAATCTCCTTACTGACTAACTTTGCATTTTAATCAAATGAATTCGAATGTTTTTCAAAAGAATCATGCATATAACTTTAGCATTTCAATAGATGTTTCTACCGGACAAAACAATATAGGGTGAGTTGATGACAGAGGAACTGGTCATAGGGTGGCAGGTCTGGGTGACGAGTAGAGCTTGGCACATGTTTAGAATCAGATCAGATCAGAATTGCAACAGGCGTTCCCAAGAGATTTGGTGGGACTGTGAGGAGGCAAAATAGATCACTTTTAAGCAAAATGTACCACAGACAGATCAGATAAGCAGATTCAGAAGAAGATTAAACAGAGGAGGCAGTCTTTCGTCAAGTTTTTAAGCAGCACCAGGGAGAGCTCCCCGCGTATGTCAGTCTCCACTTGTAGGAAACGGATGGTGTGTTCTTTTATCACTGGCTAGGAACTTTTCAGATGGACCTGATACCCAAGGTAGTCTATCTGACAGCATAGACCTCTGGCCTGTTTAGTCAAATCTCAATCCTCAGTGGATGAGGCTTCATTCTCATAAACCTAAAAATTTTTGGGATACTAACCCAGGTTGATTTGATGCTTGGGTTAGAAGATTAATTTTGGTGGAAAGAGATTCTCCTGAAGTCTCAAGTTCTTTGTGTTCAGTTCCCCAACCCCCATCATATAATCATGCTGGAGAAAGGGGCAGAAGAGAGTCACCTTGCTCAAAATTATACCCTCCTTCCCAGGGCAGCCCACAGCTAGTGACCGGTTGATTCAGTCAAGTTCTCTTTTCCTAACTCAGAGCAACTCTGAAGAGCCATTAAAATTTCCAGCCTTTCACAGGGTCAGCTGAGGCCTCACTGGGACTGTACCATAGCCCAACTTCTTATTTAGCTCAGTCCTGCTTCATTCTCTTCTCCCACGAATGTTGATGCTGAGAATACCCACCATGGAAAAGACACTAAACAACCAGATAGATAGAAGAATTCAGCTAGTTGACACTAATCCAAATCCATCATTAACTACCACAGGGCTGACACAATGGACACAAAAATATAGTAGCCATGGTGGCAGAGATGGTGGCTAAGCATGGGCTATAGATCATGGGTTCTCACTCACCAAAGCTGAGACTGCTACTGCTATAGCAGATTTGCAACCTGTTAGTACCAAAGACCAATGGTGAGCACCTAATGACACTATCCCTTGAAGAAAAAAATTAGTCATTTGGTGGCAAGTCTATTATATTTGATCCTTTCTACCACGGTAATGGGCATTGATATGCCTTGTCAGTAACTGGTGTGTATTCCAAGTGTGAGTGTGGCTTTATTGTCCGTGAGTTTTAACTAGCACCGTCCTTCAAGGGCTTAAAGAATGTCTGATACACTCACACACCATCCCCTATAACTTTTCATCAGATGTATGGGTCCACTTAACAACATAGGAGGTATGATAGTACATGATCATGAAGTCCCCTGGTCCTGTCACAAATTACACATACAGTGGCTTATGGCCTCATAGAGTATGTAATTACTTATCAAAAGCATAGCTAAGGCGACAGCTTGGAGATGCTACCCTACAAGGATGATGGTATTATCCTCCAGGACACAGTATACACAGTAAACAAATGACTATTATAGAATACAACGACCCCAATAGATAGAATACATAGGTCTGAGAACCAAATGATGAAGTAGCAGAGGCCCTGCTTGCCACTGCTTTCAGTGACCCGCTCGGAGAATGTGTGCTTCCTAAAATCTGCAACTCTGTCACCAAGGAACACAAAAAAGTCACAATGAATTTTCAACTACAGCTGTTGCCTAGACACTCCAGGTTCCTCATTCCAAGGTACCAGCAGGCAAGAAGAGAAACTGTCATCCAGGCAGGAATAATTAACTCACCTCATCAAGAACGGGTAGGGCTGCTATTACACAATATGGACTAGAGGGAATGAATATGTGTGGCACTCAGGCTGTTGTGTGGAATGCCTCATGGATATGGATAGCAGCCTCAAAAGAGCATGATAACCAGAAGCTTGGACCTCTTAGGGATGAGGGCTTGATCATCCCCACCAGATAGGCCATCCAAACCAGCAGAGTTGCTCACTAAGGATAAGGCAATCTAGAATAGACAGTAAAGGGGGGAGATGCTAAGTATCCGTTGGAGCCTCAGACCTGCTGCAGCTGCAGATCAACTTTCTCTTATCTGTTCTCGTAAGGAAGAGAGCCCCACCAGAGTCCTGAATGAGTTTCTGTGGAAACAAGTAGCTCAAGGGTTGGACTGTCATGGATGCTGTGATGTCCTTCTTAAATCCATCTTCAAAATGGAAGAAATGATTTTTCAGCTGCTATGAAGTTGACTGAAGGCTCTCAGATCTGTTCTCATCTTAGAATTACCACCAGCTTAAGAGAGCCGTGTTGCCTCTCAGAGCAGTCCATATCTAATGACTGGTAAATACAGAGTTATAAGGGCTAGGCCTCCTCACCTTAACTTGGGACAGCCGAGAAGAGCCCAGCTCCAAAGCAGCTCACGAGGTTGGCTGAGACCTTTGTTACATTTGCATCACCGCCCAACTTTCCCCTCTTCCAAACCCTGCTTCCATTCTTTTCTAAGAACAAACTTCCTGCATACTAATCTTCCACTTTAAAGTTTGCTTCCTTGGGCACGCAATCAGTGGCCTCTACTAACAGTAAGTGGATCAGATACTTTTTGTGGATTATATAAACTTCTGTTAATGTCTAGAACAAACATAACCTTCATGGTCTGTATAAAAGAAATTCCAATTCTCTCATGAGTATTTAGTAATATCATCAATGTGTTCAGTTGATGGAAAAGTATAAGCTCTCTGGACTGATTCTCATTTCTACCCAATAGGAATATATATATATATATATATATATATATATATATATATATATATATTTTTTTTTTTTTTTTTTAAACACCCTTAATTGTTGGGAAAATATCTTAACACTGAAGAGAACTGAAGTTGTAAAGCCTTAATGTCTATAATCCATAATCATAGACAAAGATTACATGATATATAAAGTTTAATTTTTAACAAATGCATCCCAGGTTTTAGTTTCAGGAAGACCATTCCTCAAGGAGAGCAAACTCTCTATTATCTGTCTGATCAGGAAAAGGAATGTGTTGATTAATCATATTCTCCTTAATAGAGATTCCATATGTACTATGTTTGAGCAATTTTCAAATGATTCAAATATATCAATATACATTTAATATCCAGATGACTATGAAAATAATCTAATAATACCTTTTTTAAATGAGTCAAAGTCATTTTAGGATCCTCTTACATTACAGGTTTATGAATACAGATATTGTAATTTAGACTTGCAGGAACAATTGTTAAGAAAGACTTCCAGGGGCGCCTGGGTGGCTCAGTCGGTTAAGCGTCCGACTTTGGCTCAGGTCATGATCTCACGGTCTGTGAGTTCGAGCCCCGCGTCAGGCTCTGTGCTGACAGCTCAGAGCCTGCAGCCTGTTTCAGATTCTGTGTCTCCATCTCTCTCTGCCCCTCCCCTGTTCACGCTCTGTCTCTCTCTGTCTCAAAAATAAATAAACGTTAAAAAAAAAAAATTAAAAAAAAAGAAAGACTTCCAAACGATCTACTGGTGGACCCCAGAATGACTATTATACTGTCATAACACATTTTGAACCACACATTCTAGGTGCAAAGACCACCAGAGACCAGAATGCTATTCCCTAACTGTAGCCCACAGTCGTAAAAAACATAGATGAGGGGTCTGTTTAGCTTTCAAGTTATAAACTAGTTGGTCAGTATGTGTGACTTAAGAATAAATGGGGAAAAGTGAACAGTACAAGTAAACAAATACAAAAATGTGATAGGTGGGTGTTGAGTATCATGTGTGCCTATCCCTCTGCTCCATGGAAATCACTGTCAATGAGAAGCTCCTTCATTAGCATCTTTGCTCACAAAAGAATACAAGGTTGTTCTGATATATTTCCTCTGAACAACTACAACTCACTTTATGAATACATCTGACATGCACTCAGTATCATTGCAGCACTCACCCTACCTAGTTGTCAAGGAAACAGACATCACCATCACTTAGGAAGTAGTGAAAAGAAATCTGTAAAAGAACAGAAATGTATTGTATATTGAAAGGGTAAGAGTTCCTTTCTCTGAAGGAGAATTTGATGAGTTTCCCATTTTAATGAATTGAACTCAAACTCACTGCAAAGCATAAAATCTGAGCATGACAAATAAGATGCTATAAACAATGCTTACTGATGGCAGAATAATAACGAAGGTGAACTGGCTTTATATTTACAGGGAGATTTATTACAGAGTATATTCATTATACCCAACATAAGGTATGCTATGTCCATATCTGAAAATTACTAAACTGGCTTAATTTAGTGAATTCGTCATTTTTTAAAAAATATTAGCAATTACAAACCAGTATATAAATAGTTGACTAAATGCAACGAATTCACCTCAAGTTGTAAATCCATTTGCTTGGGAGATGTGTTTTTGTTGAAGTCAACATATTGAAATGATTAAGAACTTAGCTTCTAATTCAAATATCTTTGTAATCAAACTGCAGTTAATTTACAAAAGGAGAGAAAAAGATGGCACATTCAGAGGGGTTTAAATGAAAATAATGAAGGGATTATTTACAGAGGTGTGGGAAAGTTGAAAAAAAACCATAAGGGATGGTGACAAACCCCAGGACCAGCAAAAATGCAAGTCATTACTACTCCCAAGAAGTCAAGAAATGGTATTCCCAGAATTTGGTTAAGAATGAAAAGAATACCCAATAGAAACTATAGCTACATAGGAAAGCAAACCCTCTATGCAGCAAGGCAGGAGGGGAGAGGGAGTGTAGAGTAATGAAAAGTAACACCATTTCTCTCTTCTTTCACTATCAAGCTTGCTGAGCTGTCCCTTTCATTGAAGCCAATCAGAAGCCAGGGGCAAAGACAGCCTGGATGATGCCCCAAAACAGAGCAGAGTAGAAAATTGATCTAGGGAAGCAAATGGAAAATGATATCCAACATATCCACTTATTAGTTCTATTACCAGAGACATATTACTTAATCTACGTATCTGTTTCATCATCTCTAAAATATAGTTAATAATAGTATCTTTCTTACAGGGATGTTGTGAAAGTAATATATGAAAATAGCTAGAAAATCATAACCCAATAAACCTTACTGATTATTATTTTTCCAAGTCAGTTTCTTTTGAATAAAAAATGTGAAAGTATTCATGCCATGAGAGATGAAGAAGGTAACTTGAGAAGTTGAAATTTAGAAGATATTCAAAACATAAAGCCCTAAATATATACAACCATGTTAACATTAAACAGAATAGTAGTTCGACATTTTCTGCATTCGTCAAAAAAGAAATACATTTCAAATTTTAAAAAGTAATTCATTATTAGTTATAAAATGTTAAATACATTTTCTAGTTTTAACCTGCCTATAGCAGAGATATCAATTTCTCTCACATTAATAGCTTGTGGGGGTCTGTGGTCTGCAGACAGAAAAAGGGCTCCTTAAAGATGTCCATGTCCGTGTCCTATCCTGTGAGTACCTTACCTTCTTTTGCAAAAGGGATTTAGCTGATAGGATTAAGTTAAGGATTTTGAAATGAAGAGATTATCCTGGATTACTCTGGTGGGCTCAATGTAACCACAAGGATCCTTAGGAGAGGGAGGCAAGAGGGTCAGAGGGAAAGAAACTGTTGAGATGATGGGAGCAGAGGCTGGAGTGATTAGAGGAAGGGATCGGGAGTCTCTAGGAATGCCCACAGACTCTAGAACTGGAAAAGGCAAGGAAACTAACTTTCCCCTAGAGCCTCCGGAAGGAATGCAGCCCTGTAGACACCTTTAGTTTAGGACTTTTGACTTTCGGAACTGTAAGATAATATATTTGTGTTATAGTAAGCCACTAAATTTGTGGTAATTTGTTACAACAGAAATTTTTAAAAAATAGTAATATAGGGTCTGTACTAATTGTTTCTCTCTGGCTCCCTAGATCCATTTTCTGTCTTCTCCATCTTGATCTGTGCCACAAAAGGCTAACTTTTGCTTCTAGCTGAGATCAATGAATGGGAAGTAGTGGCTGGCAATGGGAAGCCTGGAAGAGAGAGGCCAGAGTATTTATCCCTACCTGACCAGCCAATCACTGCTGTTTTGGCCACAGGCATCCTACCTTTCAAAGCTTCCAGGATCCAAGGCTCAGGGATGATAACAACTCCCCATGTTGCTACTCCTAAATGTTTTATTACCCTGTTGGTTTCCTTAACCCTGACCACACTTCCCTAAATAGTCCCTTCATTAATAACTCTCGTTAAACCTTTTGAGTACACCATCTTTTTGCTGCCAGATGCACTGTCCGATTCAGCACAAAGTATCTGTTTCATAACTATTCATTTAAAGTTCAATTAATGGAGTATTAAATTGTCCTTGAGGTGCTCTGAAGGAATCCCAAGCATAAGAGAGTTTGGCAGGCCAATAGTCTATCAGTAATTACAATTTTAATTTGTTCATCTTTCTTTTTGAATTATAACATCTGTCTCCACTACAGAGAAACAAAATCCTCACCCATTAAAACAACAACAACAACACACATTTATAGCAGCTATTCATATTTGCATATAAAAAATAACATTTGCAAAAAATGTTACAAAAATACCTTCAAAGAGAGAAAAATGTGTTCTAGGCACTTTTAAAACTAATTAGCAAAGGCAGACAGAAGAATATAGACATTTTTCATAAGGTAATACAATTCACTGCAGCATTGAAGGTCAATTAGATATAACAGATCATTACAGGAATAAATAAATGGTAAGTAGAATTTAATTTTAAAAGTGTGTGTGCCCATTAGGAGCACATTTGTTTTATTTATAGTCTATCAAACCTATTACCATGGTTGTTTTTACAAACTATATCAAGGAAATGCCAAATATCTGGACTGATCAAAAATAGTTAGTCAATCTTCTGGAGATTTGCTATAATATGGAAAATAAATATCCAAATGACTGATAACCAAAATGTACTTATCACTTTACAGCTGGCTCTTTTATACTGTGTGTATAGATAGATCAACTTAATTATGACCAAGTAAGAGCTGGGTTAAAGTTGCTAATAGAAGGAACTTTCCTCTGTATGTAAATCACATACATTCACACTTCACTGAATTAGATAAATAAGGTAAAGCAATAAAATGGAATAATTTTTAAAACCCTCCACCAGTGCCCTCAAATTGGTTAAATAACTGTACTTCATGCAAATCTTGAAGTTCTTTCTCCATCTTGCAAACAATCAAACCCTACAGAATAATTTCTGCTACAGGCAGATGATGAAAGTTTGTGGGAAATAAAGCTAAAGTTCCCCACCAAGTGGGCTTGAGATTTTTCACATCAATTAAAATTGGT
Organism: Panthera tigris; assembly: GCF_018350195.1. Lineage (NCBI taxonomy): Eukaryota > Metazoa > Chordata > Mammalia > Carnivora > Felidae > Panthera > Panthera tigris. The sequence goes on along the minus strand of NC_056660.1, from coordinate 200,391,650 downwards.
TTTGGTTACCATTTTGCTATAGGTTCTACCTCTTCTCACTTTACTCATGAGTAAATGTCACAAAGCACAGAGGACTAGGGATGGCTCAATACACATTACTGCTCCTGGAAATACCACAAAGAGTCTTAGATACAGAGACACAATAGTGTCAGTTCTATATTCTCACTGAAACAAAGATACAAGAACAGGCTTCACTCTCTAGATAATGCATATTTTAAAAATGCCTCAAATCAAAGGATTATAAAAATACAAAACTAATTAAATATGCACATTAAGATTATAATTTTAGCACTTGCTTTTAGCTATAAAATAGGTTCCTTTCTCTAAAGCATATTAAGAACAGAAAAGATTTATGCTCATGTTGTATGAATTAAACACTTGTGTGAACTACACTGAGCTGCCTTCGTTAGACTTAAGGCTGCTTGTTAGTAAAATCTAATGTGCTTAAAGTACATACGTAGGTGTGAACACTTGCATTTCCAAGGTCAATTTAACATTTTTATACAGTATTGTAATAAATAATTTATACTTTGTAACAGAACTAAGATGGGACTCTAATCAAGATACATGATAATTGGTCTGTCTTTGGTATGAGGTATTAGCTTCTCTTTAAGTTGATATGTACTATATTATAATGTGTGTGCAGTCTAAGTTATAATGTTGGATTATTATATAACACATTACATCATGGATAGTACTTACAAAATCTATGCACAGCATTAATGAATATGTGCTCATATTAGTATCTATTGGCATATTACATACATACATTTAGACAGACACATATATGTGATGTGTACATATATGCACATATATACATACATACATATATATGTACATATACATATGTATGTCTATATATCTAAAACTTGCCTGGCATTGCTAAGAAAAAAGAAAGCTATATATTTCTATGTGGCTAGAAAAAATATAACTATCATCAAATTCTTAACTAGCAACTAAATTCTAAGTGTACTTCCCATTCTGAAGTTTTTTGCCATTTGAACAGAAACAGATCTACTATATCCTTCCTAATGCGACTACAATCACTACCACCATTGATAATAACTATAGTAATGATGATGATGATGATAATGCTATCACTACTGCTGTCACTACGATGCCTATAAAATCAATCTGCTTGGTATTTATGAGTTATTTTCATATCAATTATCTTATTTTATTCACATCAACCTTGTCATGTGAAAATATAGTCTTTAATGTTAGAGGTCTAGACGTATGCATTGAAGGTAGTGGAATAGGAAAATTAGATTTGCCTCATATATCTCTCGCAATTTAGACTTCCACTTTACTTTTTCTGTGAGTAGGCCTTTCATGCATGACTTTAGGAAATCTGAAGCAGGTATCTTCAAAACACTTATTCTGGGTTGGTGTTTGAAAACCAACCAAACTTCAGCTGATGTGGGGCTGCCACAACCCACCAGAGGCATCAATTGAGAGCAATGAGGGTACCTTAATGGCCAAACAGGAATAGGGAACAAACCTAGAATGGACAAACCAAGGCTAAGAGAATGTGCCTTACTGTGTGATAGTCCAGATCACCTGGTTGGGCATGTGAACTCAGAACTGGCATGGGCATCCCAATGACTCTCACAGAGTTCAGAGTTTGGCAGGATATCTTCTCAAGCATCCTGGCAACAATACCATAAGATGTGGAAGGTGCTAAGAATCACTTGCTTCATCATGGTGCCTTCTCAAGAGACAGCAATGCCCATTCCCATTCCCTCTGATTCACCAGGTGACCTGGATATGAAGCAACATTTCAGTTTACAGATTGCAGGAGGCAAGTGTATAAAATGCCTGGCAAGAACAAGGACCAAGAGGGGCACCTGGGTGGCTCAATTGGTTGAGCGTCAGCTTTGGCTCAGGTCATGATCTCACAGTTTGTGGGTTCGAGCCCCGCATCGGGCTCTGTGCTGACAGCTTAGAGCCTGGAGCCTGCTTCTGATTCTGTGTCTCCCTCTCTCTCTGCTCCTCCCCCACTCATGCTCTGTCTCTCTCTCTCTCCTTCAAAAATAAAAACATTGAAGTAAAGTAAAATAAAATAAAATAAAATAAAATAAAAAAGAACAAGGACCAAGAAACTGAGTAATGAATTTGGTGCCCTTTTGGCTGCTAGGCTGATCGATGGTAATTGCTTACTCACCTCAAGCAAGGACTTGATGTAAATGCATGTTCTATGGCGCCTTTCCAGGAGTTATGGAGAGGAAAGAGGTACCGTATTGTGCTTACATTACACCTTTTTCAACAACACTAAATGGAAAGATTTGTGAAAGATTTCATGCTTTGAATACTGAAATTCGATCCAAACACTCAAAGATAACTTTCATTTTCTGACTTTTCTCCCAAGAAACTACAAGCTATCCTAACTAATTTAGACAAGCAGCCCACATTCCCTTTCAGATAACTCTGTAATTATTTTGTAGACAAGGCTTATAACACTTACTTGAAAGACTAGAAATGTGAGAAATGCACAATTCTCCATCTGGAACTTCAGAATGAATTTGGAAAGGGCCTCTTTCTCTAATAAAAGATGAGAGACCACAGTGGTTATTCGACCAATGAGTAGAATCTCGCTTCCTCTAACTTTAGGGAGAAAATCGCCACAGACTAAATCTATTCTGGGCCAAGGACATTTTGATGAGCAGATAATAAGGGAATTTCTGTAAATGCTAGAAGAGTTCTTCATTTTGTCTCAGTTGGAAGTATTTATTTGCCCACCCAAAAAGCTTCCCAAAATATAGCTTATTGAGATTATTAAAAAAGATAAATATTTAGAAGGACACAACATACACAACATATTTTTAGAAAATGTTGTTGATATTAGCAGCAGCAGCTAGTTGTTTATTTTATGCAATTTTGAAACAAAGACCAATCATGATAAATCCTACAAGTTCTCACTAATATACTCATTCAGGATATGATAGTTAATAATGCTTTCTTTTAACAAAGTAGATATTATATATTATATACTATGTATTGTAAACATATCTATGGATATCTTTAGAATAATGCTTTCTCTTAAAAATTATATATATATAAATATATATTTATATTTATATTTACATTTATATTTATATGATACACATATAAAACATGTATCTCATATATGTAGGTATGTGTGGTATGTGTGTGCATCCCACCAACATAGGCCATTTCAAACAACATTGAAATGTCTTGAAATAAAGTCTAGAATTATTAACTACACTATGTTCCTACATATATAATTATATGTGTAATGGATAGATTATGGGTGTTCTATCCCCAATTCAATGCAATACGACACAAGATTGTGTGTTAGAAAGAATGTAGACTATTTGCGCCTTGGTTTGGTGATTTGAGGGGAGGAGTCGAGGAAATGGAGGTTTGCTTACTTCGGATTCGGTGCTATCAGGAAATAGGGATAATTCTATGATTGGGTATCTTAATAAATCTTGTCCAGAAGGAGGTAATACTAGAAGGAAAATAAAGCTGTAAGGAAGCAGCAATCATTTAAATTAGCCAGGAGATGTTTGATATTTCTGTGGTTTGCACAGTGCCTTGTGCTTGGACAAAATTATCAAGCGGTCTTTCCCTTTATAGTCACAGAGAACCCTCACTTCATGATGATAATCTGTGAGATTGTTTTGGTGGGTCAAACAGGAGAAAACTGAGTCTTAGCTGGGAGGATCAGGTCAGCTCCTAACAACTAGCAAAACTGAGGCCCATCTGTAAGTGTCAGACCAAGTTCCTTAATGTCAGAGGCTACTTTTCTCTAGAGAGAAATCTCTAGAGAGATTCTATTTTTCCTTCTAGTATTCCCTCCTTCTAGACAAGATTTACTTCTAACACCATTTTACTAACACAGTCCACAGTTCTCCATGGTGTGCAGTCTCCCTTGTTGCAATGAACAATAAACCCAGCTTGTTCAACTACGGGTAAATTCCTAGTGGTCTATTGGCTGGAAGGCATTAACATACTTGAACATATTATGAAAATATCATGTAATGTGTGATTCAATTTTTATTTTACCTTTTTATGTTTATTCGTTTTTGAAAAAGGGAGAGAGAGAGAGAGAGAGAGAGACAAAGAATGAGCAGGGGAGGGGCAGAGAGAAAGGGAGACACAGAATCTGAAGCAGGCTCCAGGCTCTGAGCTGTCAGCACAGAGTCCGAGGTGGGGCTCGAACCCACAAACCATGAGATCATGACCTGAGCCGAAGTCAGATGCTTAACCTGACTGAGCCACCCAGGTGCCCCTGTGTGCTTCAACTTTTTAAAAAATGTTTATTTATTTATTTTGAGAGAGAGAGAGAGAGAGAGTGCATGCCTGCATGCCCAAGCTGGGAAGGGGCTGAGAGAAGGAGAGAGAGAGTGTGAAAGAGAGAGAATCCCAAGCAGGCTTCACGCTCAGCGCAGAGTCCGACTCGGGGCTCAATCCCATAACCATGAGATCATGACCTGAACTGAAATCAAGAGTGAGATGCTTAACTGACTGAGTCACTCAGGCTCAATTTTTAACAATTATGTATATATATATATATATATATATATATATATATATATATATACACACACACACACACATATATAATCTCTCTATATATAATTACATGTTTTATTTTATGTATATATAGAAGAGGGCTTTCACTTTTTACTCTTTTTTAACTTACATATTTATTTAACATGTTTTAGTATTATTTTGAAATTACTTATTTTTTAAGTTTATTTATTTTGAAAGAGAGAGAGAGAGAGTGGCACTAACAGTGCAGAGCTTGTGGATTCTCTCTCTCCCTCTCTCTCCCCACACTTCTCAAAATAAATAAACATTTTTTTTAAGGGGGGGATTATCCTGGGTCACCTGACTTCATCAAGCAAAGCCGTTAAAAGCGGGAATGGGCCCTTTCTGAAGAGAGAGATTCTTCTGCTGGCCTTGAAGAAGCTAACTGCCATATTGTGAACTGTGGAGATGGCCACATGGAAAAATCCTGAACTAGATGCTGAGAGTATTCCCTGAACAATAGCTAGCATGAAAATGGGGACCTCAGCCCTACAACTACAATGAAATAAACTATGCTAATATCCTGAGTGATCTTGGAAGCAGATTCTTTCTCCAGTGAATGCTCTTGATGAAAATGCTGGCTGGCTGACACCTTGATTGGAACATTGTGAGACCTTGAACAAAGGACTCAGACCCAGATTCATGACCCAAGGAAACTGAGAGATAGTAGATGGGTGTTTTAAGCTGATAAACATGTGGTAATTCGTCATGCAGTGATAGACAATACAATAGTTCAGAAATGATACGATGGCTCTAGAAAATAATCAGAGATCCAGACAACTCTTCCATCTATTATTGTGCATAGCTTCCTCCTCAAGTTTATCCCAAAGACACAAGATGGCTGCTGGAGCTCTGGCCACAATGCCCAGTTTCTAATCAAGAAGAAGAGGAAAAAAATGGGTGCCTGGGTGACTCAGTCATTCGGGCTTCTGACTCTTGACTTCAGCTCAGATCATGATCTCATGGTCATGGGATCAAGCCCCACATTGGGCTCTGTGCTGACAGTGTGTAGCCTTCTTGGAATTCTCTCTCACCCTTTCCTCTGCCTCTCCCTGGCTTATTCTCTCTCTCTCTGTCTCAGAGACAGAAAAGCTGGGAAGCCTTGAAGAAGAAGAAGAAGAAGAAGAAGAAGAAGAAGAAGAAGAAGAAGAAGAAGAAGAAGGAGGAGGAGGAGGAGGAGGAGGAGGAGGAGGAGGAGGAGGAGGAGGAGGAGGAGGAAAAGGGGAAGGAGAAAAACTAGGAGCAAAGGAGGTACATGCTAGTTGTCTGTTACCCTTTTAAGTAGTTTTCCCAGAAGACTCACACAGAAACCTCCACTTATGTCTTACTGGCCACTCTTATCTACAAGAGAGGCTAAGAAATAGAGTGTTTTAGCTGGAAATACCTAATAAGCAGCAAACAGAAATAGAATTCTATTAGCAAGAAAGACGATGGGTGGAAGGGGCATGGAAATTTGGTGAACAAATGGCAGTCTCTTCGACAAAGAGAAAAACAAATTTCCTAACATCAGTCTTTCAGTGTCCTTTTATTCTACTTTAGAAGTTTTCTGGCAGGAGATAATTTTCCAAGCAGAATGCCTATAGAAGTACAGAAGCATATTAAAAAGTAAGCTTCTGACCAGAGCAAAAGAAAGGTTTCTAATAAACACTAATATTCTTGATCTTGCTCCATTTCTTCTGCCCCCAAATGCCTCATATCCTCTCCTGTCTTTAACAGCTATTTGTTCACCCACTGGATTCATGCCCTGTCCTGTGGAAAGACCCACAAATATGAGCCACAGGCAGAGAAACTGCCTGATCCTTTCCTTGATCAGTGATGTTTAACCCCCAAATCCAAAACATGAAGAGAAATAAATCTTCTATTTAAGCACCATCACGTTTAAATCATTTCCCTTTACCTTCTCTCTGCCTCACAACAAAGCCTATGTGTTGCTGAATGATTAAAGACAGCAACAACATGACTACTTGAAGATCAGATATGAAGGTCAGCTCACGGCAATTTAAGTTTACAAGGAAGAAGGGATGAGCTGGGAACATGCTGGAGACCCATCCACAAAGGAAAGAAAGAGGAAGGTAGCTAACCTGTCTGGGAAGCCACAGGCTGCAGCCAGGTATTGGAGGCAACGCCCAAAGGGTATGAAGAGCTCAGACATAAATAAGGCTGCCTCTAGGACCCACTGGACAACAGAACAGAGTGTTCAGGAATTTTGTTCTGGTGAACCAGCCAGCTACTGACATCTGAGGAAATTCAGCCAAAGGCAGCAGGACTCCAACAATCTGGCTGGGAGATCATTTGATAGTTCATCAAAGATTTGCAGAAAGCCAATGGTTTATAATAATGGCATAGAAATGGACTCTCTCCTTAAAAACTTAAGAGTTTTGGGGAATGGTAGAAAGCCTATACTTAAAAAAAAAACAAGCAAACAAAAAAGACCTGCACCTAAACAAAACAGAAAGTGATATCATAAAAAATTACCCCCAAAGTGCTGGAAATTATAGAATTAATTTGACTTTGGGGAAGGCAGCATATTTGAGAAGCTTTCTTCAAAGTGTATGCTAGCATCCCTAACCCTGAAACTCCAAGAGGACAGAAAAGTGCTTAAGAATACACAAGTAGGTCACAGAAAATTCAGATTGGTGTTCTTGAGCAATTACTGACAAAACACCAGGCAGGCTAATGGTTGAGGTACATTTCTTCTTCTTTCCCTTCAAACACCTGATTTCATCGCATACACTGCTGTGCATGTGCCCTCTGCCCTATAACCTCACTGTAAAAAGTACATAACAATGATAATAATCATAACAATAATAATAAAGATCAAGGCAATGTAATACTCAGTTTCTCCCTTTCTTGAGATCTATTTTTAATAGCGTTATTGAAGTATAATTAACATATGATAAACTGTATATATTGAAAATGTATGATTTGGTAGGTAGATAGATAATAGTTAGATATCTGTGACACTATCACTTCAGTCAAGATAATGAAACTCCAAAAGATGTATCACTTCCAAAATTTTCCTGAAGCCCCTTGGAATCCCTCCCTGCTGCCTCTCCCTGTCACTAAACCCCCATCCGCAGGCCCCAGTGGATCTGTCACTCTATGTTAATCTGTATTTCCTAGAATTTTATATAAATGGAATAACACAGTGTTCACTTATCGGTCTTCCTTCTTTCGCTCAGCATATTTATTTTGAGTTTCAACCAGGTGATAGCACATTTCAATAGTTCATTTCTTTTCCCTGTTGAGTGGTATTTCAATGTGTGCCACTTGTTTTTAGGTCTATCATTTTTGTTTCCTTTTCAATGTCTTTCTTTTTTCCTACTTATTGTCAGCATGCTTATTATAAAAGCTTTCATAATAGTACAAAAAGATAAAGAAACGGTAAAAAAAATCACCTACAGAAAGCTTCAGTATTTAAGTTAAAAACCAACAAACAAAACTAAACAAAAATACCTGAAGACTAAAGAGGCTTTATGAGTGTCAAGGAAGTAAATACCAGGTAGTCGGCGAGCCTTGATGGAGCAAGGGATGCTATTTCGGTCATGGTCCCCTTGCTTAGAGCCCTGTAAACTGCACTGCTTAGGGCTACCTATTCAGTCTTCCGAGGGCTGTCATGTAGCATATTTTGCTTGCGCAAAAGGTGTCGTGATGAGGACAGATTATGAAATAAGGCAAGATGCTAAATCTAGAAACACAAGGGGAATCTTTAAAAAGAAAACTCCTGGAGACCCACAGGTTAATGACAACCAATAATCCTTATAAGTGGGTAATACCCCAAAGTTCACGGCATGAGCGCACAGAGAGAATGCAATTTTGGTTACCACGTGTTATCAGGAGTTTTTCTACTGTTGAACTGCAAATAATTTTTTTAACATTAAAAATCCTTAGGTGTTCCCCATTGGCCCGGATATACACTCAGCAGCTGCTTCTTTTAGCCTAGCAAAGATCAACCTGACCTTGGCCAATCGGCTCGTACTTTGAAGAGTGTGCTTTGTGAAACATGTGAGTGGAGTATTCATGCTTGGCAGAATTTGCTGTCTCTTTTGCTCAGTATTTTACCATGATTAATCCCCATCCATCTCTCTCTGCTGCTGCCTCTACCAACGCTGTCAGTCTCATATTTCTTCTCTATAGCAGACGCCTTTCAAATGTTGTTGGATTCTGGCTGGGTGTGACCTTTTATGGGGCACTGCTGCCTCCTATCAGGCTTTTATGGGCCTGTTGGTTTGTGCACATGTGCAGACACTCTGACCCTGCGACCTCCAGAATAGATTCTATGAGAACAACTGTATCTGACCTTTTCAACATTTTGGACACCCAAACTCTCTCAAGTGCATGGGCGTGAAGAATGCTCCCTGGTGGTTTGGGCTTACATTCTTCTCACATCAGAAGAAACAGTCTAGGAGAACGTGAAGCCAGGTCAGAAACGCTAACCTAACAGCAATGTTGCAGGCAGCCCTTCAAGTTGCTGGCATGAACTGGAACATAAGGCAGCTTTTATTGTGGTTTAAGCGAGCAGTTCCAAATATATGAATTACACTTTGTGTATAATCCAATCTGTAGAAAAAGCAATGGCTAACAAAACTCCAGAAACCTTTGAAGCCATTTTTTTTTAATTCCTTCTCAGATCTAGTCTTTTTTCTGAGTCCTGAATCCTGTTGTTAAATAAGCCTGCCTATCTATCTATCTATCTATCTATCTATCTATCTATCTATCTATCATCTATAGATGATCTATCTATCAATCATCTATCTATCTAGGTAGGAATCAATTTTATGATATTTCTGGCACATTTGGTCTGCCTTTTCTATGCTGTTAGTTTACCAACAGTGAGCTTATTTTTGTAAGGTTTTAGTATATATTTAAAGATGCAATGCAACTTAGAAAAACTGCCAATCTACTTTTCACAAAAAAAAAAAAAAAAAAAAAGAAAAAGAAACCTCTTAAATCAGAGTTGTGAAGCTTTAAATGCCAGATTAAAGTAACTATATGAAGTCCACTTTTTCCCAGTCTTCACCTAGTCTCCCAACCTCCATCTACTACTAATAAAGATCTGGATTTTGCCCTTCAGTGCGTGCACAGTCTAGCAGGACGAACTGGGTCACCAAAGCCTGTTCCTTTCCTTTGTTTCTCTTGACATTTACCTCACTCTTCTCTTTCCTCAATAAGCTTTCTCTTTACTTTCTCAAAACTGAATACTTTTCTCATCTTGGTCTAACGCCTATTTTCATCCTCTCTTTTGATGGCTGACAATGTCATATACACTCCATTCGTTCTCTACCACCTTATTCGGAAAGAGTGATTTTCCATCCACTCACCTTTTCTTCCACTCTGAGAGCTATACTCATGTGTCTTCCTCACTGCTGGCACAATTCAAAATAATATATTTGCCCTGGCACAGCACACCAAAGTCACGTCAGCAATTCTGCAATGGCTTGGGTACGGGATTATGGAGAGGCACATCATGTGACATTCAGGACAACTAAATCAACATCTCAAGATTGGAAGGCATACACCATCAAGACCTATAAGATATGATTTTTATTTTTTCATACACCATACAAGAATCCAAAGCCAGTGAAACTATATACAGTGCTTCTCGTCACTACCACCAATGGTTTGTGTGGTTCATAAAAAGGAGAGTGTATAATAAATTCTAAGACTAGGCCAAGAAGATTAAATAGCACGTTGTACCACATTTCTGAAGTGAGATGTAAAATAATTTGGGTCCTGATATTTAAGTGAAAGTCAGCGGGATGCTAGTTATGAGTAATAATATAATTTCTGATTTAGCATTACAGTTCAATATGCAGTGATCTTCCTAGGCTGTTACATGTATCTAGGGAGTAGGGAAAGGGTTCTTAAAATATGGCAAAACATCAATTTAGCTACCTTCAAGTGAGAGCATACATCATATAATAATAGTTCAGTGTTTTTATAACTAGATTGAACTCTCTGATAGGAGAGTGGATAGCAACATATTTATCACACATATGAATCTTATTACTATATTTTGATAACAGACCCTAAATAGCCATTATGAAAAGAAGTTTATACTTGCTCTTTTACTTTATATTAATTTCTTGTAAATTATGACATGGTGATATTATCTAGTTATACAGTTATATTAACTGTAATATATTAATATTTACATTTAAATAAAGGTGAGCACAATATTGTCAAATCAAAAAAGTTAATTATAGTAATTCCTTAAGCATTATGCAGACTTGCAGATTTTTATTTCTGGCCGATATGATGTGATCAGAGACTTTGGAACAGTTAAATGGTAAAGAAATTTTATGTGCACAAGTAAAATAAAATGAGATTGTGCAAAACAGGAAACTTATTTTCTTATATTATTAATCTGTAGCAACCTTGTTATGTACCATCATATTTGATGGGATTTCAGTTCTCGGAGTTTCAGATTTTGTTCTCTATAGAAACACCTCCAAATATCAGTTTTAAGCCTGCTAATTATTTCCTTGGACAGAGGGTGTTATGTGTATTAGAAATAGCATTTCAAACTTTCCTTTATGGTATTAACTTATGATATAAAAATGATGTTGCATTAGCATATAATTATATGTATTATACATAAAGGATGTGCTACATACACTTTTGATATATTTCATAGATGTGTATGAGGTATATATAAATGATAAACAAAGCCATTTAAAGTAGTCTGTTACCATTACTATACTTTTACTTATGTTTTTAATAGTTTTTTGGATAGAATTTTGTACAGCGGATGGAACTGCAGAAATAAGTCAACAATAGACAATTGAGAAAAGGCATCAAGGTAATTGTTATATCTTGGCTGGTGAACTCTGAAATCAACAAAGGAGCCTGTCTCTCTGCTAATCAGCCCCTGTGGGTCCCCCGCCCAACAGTTGAGCACAGAAGTGAATCTCGCTGCCGCAGGGGTTTCTCTCGTTTTCCAATTCAACGTTTCCAACACAGAGTGAATGGAATAAACTTGGGGAAAAAATGGCAACTAATACTTTGAGGTGTGTGTATTCTGGGGACGATATTAAGAATTAAGTTATTCTCTCAAATGTTGTGCACTAATAACTATACTGTCCTTTCCGGACGCTGCCATCAAAACGAATGCAGAGGGAATGTTGTCCTTACAATTTTCTGGAATGTAGGCACTCAGAGAAAGTTGAACTTCTGGCAGATGGCATGAAGAGGTGATTTGACAGAGTTTGAAGCAATTAAAATAGTACCTTGATTCTTTGATTTCCACGAGTGTATTCATTTTGGGGAAACCCGGGGTGTTGCACCAGCGGAGGAGGAAACAACCTAAAACGGAAAGTTTAACCTTCAGAGGGTTGCATCTCTGAGGCCACAGCCCGAGGTTGAACTTTTTTCCTCCACCTCGTATTTAGGAGGTTGGAAGGTCCCCCCAGCAGACAGCTCCAGGTGGTAGGCAGGCAGGGACCCCTCTTTTTTAGTGATCAGAGCTACCGGTGGCCGGATTCACCTTTGCTTTCTCGTCCCCAGCTGGGCCCACCAAAGCGCGACCCAGGGCAACCCGGGCTCTGGTCCCAAACGTGGGTGGCAAGGAGATTCACACTAAGGAACCGAGTGGCCTCTCCAGGAGCTGCTCTTGCCAACCTAGCAAGGAGAGAGGTCTTCGTGACTTTGATTTTCTCCTCAAGTCTAGCATGAGTGAGGGCAGGGGATGTAGATTCAGTTCGATTTTTCCTCTTTTGTCAATGGGAAGATGGAATCGGAAAATGCCCTTGAGTGCAGAACCCTGTGGGGGTGGGGGCCCAGCTAGAAGGTTGGCAAATTGGAAATCCTGGAGGCATAAGGCCCAGGGGATCCGGAGGTGCGGTGGTGGGTGGTGGGGGTGAGGGTGGGGGGTGTCTCTTTGTTTCACGCTCTTTGATCCCGGGCCCGGGCTAGGCTAAATTTCTGGAGACAATGTGCTGGAACGTGGAAGCATGGAGGTTTTTGGAAATATCAGAAACTTGATCGCAGGACTCTGAGCCCGAAAAGAACCCTAGGACAGGAGCTCCTGGGCCCTTGTTGAGAGGCCACCTGGGGTAGAGAGGTTGACCAGGGCGTCCCCGCAGCTGCGCGGGTGGGAAGGAAAGGCGTTCTTGACCCTTTCCGGAGCAAGTCATTAACTCAGTTGAGTTGATCAAATGACATTCTTTCTGTAAGAGGTCGTCTCCAGAGCCCCTTTTCTCGATATTTAGCAGGTAGAGGAGCAGGACAAATCCGCCTCTCAACGTGAAGTCTCAAAGAATTGATGAGTTTTCTTAACAATGTGGATCCGGAGGCGCAGATAATTCTAAACGCACACAAGACCCGAGCTCTATCCTCTCATTCACCTCCGCGGAGTTGAAGCAGACAGCAACCTTGAAAATTGTCCCTAAAATCTCTCTCGAACTGATCTTTTTCCAAGATTTGAAGATTTTTTTTTCTCCAGCCCCGAACCCACCTTCTCTTCCACTCACAGAATCTACTTGTGGGTGCCACCGATGATTGCCTCTCCCCTTAAAAACAGCCCCGACCCACGCAACTCTCAGCTACACTAAACAGCCCCGACACACTTTAGCCACCAGTTAAATTCATCGGAAGTAGCTATAACTGACATCACCTCCGCAACCCACCCGAGGACTCCGGCCCAGGACACCTTGCAATGAGGCTGATTTTTGAGCGCTGAATTCTGAGAGTAAGGGAAGGTTATTTGAGGCATCCTGATAGATTTCCGGGCTTCCAATTCCCTCCCCCGCTTGGCTGGTAATTTTCTGCTGCTCCTCCTTCTCCTCCTCCTCCTCCTCTTGACCTCCTCCAAGGTACCTTGGCCTCCCCTCCTCCACTCGTTCCCAGTAAACCTCCAGCGGGCGGTGGAAATCAATCCGTTGGCGCTAAATTCAGAGCTGCCCGTTGGACAAAATTGCAGTGGGGGAAAGGGTGTTATTTCTTTCAGAAAGAATGTCATTTGATCAACTAGACTGAGTTAACTTGCTCCCGGTTTCCTGAAAGCTCGGGTGGGCCCGTGGGTGTTTTGCTAGATCTAGTGCAGATATGGCAGCTTTGAGAGAATCGTCCAGGACTTGGGAGATAAAGCTTGTTCTCCTCTCCAGACTCCCAACTACCCCGGCGAGAATCCGATACATTTAATGAAAGCTTTGCAAGATGTAGGTTTCAGTGAGTCCTTGGGCCAGAACCTCTCAGCACATTGCACTCACTGGCTCCAACCTGGGCTCTAAGCTGAACTCTAGTCCAGTTAAAAATTACCTGTTCCTAGCCACTGAACAGTTCCAAAAACAAAAACACCCTCTCCCCAGGAAAGGGAAGAAAAAGATTTCACCTCACACTGCCAGCCACTTTTGTGCGATCATAGTATTTCCAGAGGCACAATTTTAAATGGTGTAAATTTCTGTCCTCGATTGGTCGAACTCCTCCTTGCAATGAACAGCGGAACCTGACATTCTCAAGACTGATCTGAGGTTTGTGGCTTCCCCGCTGCCCGGAGCGTGGAATTCTATCCAGGCTGGGAATCGAGCAGCAGACCGCACAAGAACGCTGCCTCCTGCGCTGCCGCCTACGAACATCGGGAACACTGGTGACATAAACAGCTACCTGAACCCAGCCAGAAGGGCAGGCTAGGAAGTTCAGCCTGCAGAAGATTCTTGCTCATTCACCCAGATTGTTTCAACTGGTTAATAAAGCAATTGACACCAACAAAACCACTTTCGCAGCAGGAGTCCTCGTCAATAAAATGAGAATCACAACTGAAGGTTTGTTGTTGTTGTTAACAACTGCCTTTATTATTATCATTGCTTGTTTTTTGTTGTTGTTGTTGGTTTTTTTTTAAGGAACAATTGAAGGAAAGAGAGACAATCATTTCAAACCCATGGTACAGAAAGAAGATCTCTTCCCTTTTCCTCTGAAATTAGAGTGCAGATTCTTTTGATTTCATCCTTGGTAAACCACCACCTAAAACAACTGGAAGAGGGTCAAATTGGCTCTAAGCACCCACACCCTAATTCCAGCATGGAATATAAATGGTTAACCATTATTCCCTTTAAATGCACATTTTTCTATCTGACCCTTGGATATAATTTAAGATACTGATGGTTTATATACCCTTATTCTACATGATTAAGACTACACAGAAAAAGTAAAAATGAGAAGAGGAATGGAGTGTATACATACATTCCATACCTATTTTCTAAGGTGAATAAAATGTGTTCATGTTTCATCTTGACGCTCAAATTGCAGGTTTTTTGGATATCACAAGAGATAAATCCTTCTGTCATTTATATATATATATTTATTTTTTTCTATCTGAATACCTTACTCATAAAAACTGGCAGTCCAATTGTTATTTTACTCTTTCAAACCTGATTCTGATGTGGGCTAAAGAGAGCTTCACCTTCCTGGGAATAAGTTTCCAAACAAACCCATAGTTCAGAGAAAGCTGATCAACAATCCCTTTCCTTCCCAATCTTAGTTAGTGGAAAAGGAAAAAGCTGTTTTCCCCTTTCTGTACATAATTTCCCAAAGAACTGACTTAAAATTCACTTATATCTGTCAGAGCTTCTTGGGAAATAAATACATTCTAAATGTGTAATGCCACTTTTCAAATGCAATTAAAACCTATTTCGATTTTTGAAAAGTAGCCTGAGAACATATTTGTTCAGGACTCTGTATCTGGCACTAAGTTTGATGTGGAATGCTTAAATTTTAAACCACAGAAAGAAAGCAACAGCACACAAGACACATGGGCTTAAGATCCCACGTGTAATAGCTGTATTATGGAAAGTGCATACAAGTGCACACGGGCGGATGTCACAGACTCAAGAGAAACTTACTAAATCTCAGGATATTTTTTATATTCAAAGACACTGTGAAGTATATTGGGGTGATGGGGAAGTAATTGGGACTATACTTTGTCACTACCAATATGCTGCTGCTTCTCTCATCAGTAGAGGAGCTCACAGCAGGGGATTCACACAACTGCTGTTCTGAAAGATACATTTTTGACCTAACAGAATATGCAAAGGTCAAAATAAGTCCGTTTTTGTCAGGAGAGGGTCTAATCTCCCCTTTGAACACAAGAGGTCGCTCCTGTGATCAAGTACTGGGGGGAAAATATTGCTAATCATAGTTTGTTATATTCTATAAAAACATTACAAATATTTTTTTACAGATATATTTGATATATTAAATGCACAGTTAGCAATCAGCTAAGGAAACAGGAGAATGATCACTGGTCACGTATGAACTTTAAAGTGAAGTGAAAAAAATAATGGCTGCTCCCCTAACTTCTGTTTTAACAAAAATACATTAGCAATAAACATAGAACTCGAGAGCACGTCCATCAGGGAACAACCTATTAGTGGGTTTCTTCAAATTTCTCCCTTTAACAAGGAGTATCTTCTGCAAGGTTTTTACCTCTATCAGCTTTGGAACTTATTAAGAAAATACTTGTTTATAATAACAGCGTGGGCTGAAAAAAAAGAAAAAAGAAAACGTGTTTTCACCATTATGATGAAATTTCCCATTTGTAAAGGCTTTCCTCCAAGCCTTGGAATTGCTATCATCATCAGTAATAATTCTTTGGAATAGGTTATTAGTTTAGGGAGCTAAAATATCACACTGTGTGTGTGACTGGTTTGAAGAGGGATGGATAGTGAAGGCGCTTTGTGGATCTCAAATATGTCATCAGGCTTCTGGTAGCTTCTGCTGTTTAATTCCATGTTATAAAGGCAGCATGATGGAATACTATTGGTTAAAATCCCCTATTTACTTTCTGGCATTATAGTGGTATCTTTTTTTCTCTCTCTCTCTCTCTCTTTTTTTTTTTTTTAAACTAGAGTCAACTTGGTTATCTATAAGGGAAACATGCCCTTATATCGGGAAGACTTGCTGGTGTTTTGATTACCAGCATCAGTTTTGCAAAAGCGGCCTGACAAAAGGCTCCATGCACATAATACCAGAGATTAGAAACTTTAAACAAAACAGATTTTTAAACAAAAACCTGATAAATTTATCAACCTATGTCTATTCCAACTTTCAATTTCACACACATACTCTGATAGAACTTTAAAACTTACAATAAAAATAGAAGGCATGAGATCCAGTTAAAACTCTTCCTTGAGAGAAAACAAAACGAAACAGATTATGTGTTCTTGGTAAAACCCAGCTAGGTCAGGAGAAAACTCAAACATGTTAGCTTCCATCTGTGCCCTGGAAACGCATAACCGTGCAAACCAAGCCATCGAGGCCAGTTGAGAGCTCACAGCTCTTATCAAGGGTTAAATCTGGCGAAAAATACAAAGAAAGGAGTTTCCTCACAAACTGGGTTTTCTCCCACCAGCAAGACACTGAAATTAAGCCTTTTACTGTTTGGGTTTGTGGACCTTTTAAGAGAAAACTGGCGGTCACATTAGATAAGGAATCGCTATTTAGAAGCTTTGGGAGACTTGTGGGTGTGGGGGTGTTCTTCGTGGCCTTTCCTGTGACTTTGCTTTTGGAAGACTGTAAAGGGTGATGAGAACATGTCAGAAATTATTGAAAAAGGTTACCGGCGAGCCAACATTCTTCTCTCTCCAGGTTGTTTCCCCGAGAGAAAAGTATTAGATAAACAAACCCGGTGAAGTGAAATAGGTATTTCACCGCTCTTCAGTATTCGATCCCTCCCTATTCACGCCCTTAGACTGACACATTTTTTTTTTTTAATCTCTAAAGACATGGAGACCTGTCCTTATAATTACCGAAACACCACCAACAAAACTGCACACGTCTGCTTAAAAACAAAGGGCAGGAGACCAGCAGGGAGAGGACCTGGACAGAATATATATAACCGCTTTACAAACTTCCAACTACTGGAAGATCATTTCACTCTTTGACTTCGGGTTAGTGCGCTTCCAAATGCTAGAGTTAAACTGCAAAAGTAGATAGACCTCAAGGGTCGGAAGAAGAGAGAGGAGTCCGCGGAGTCAACTTGGTTTTACCTGCGTACTCCCAACCTGATTCTCCGCTAAGGCAACAAGCGCTCTTTTCCTCCCACCCCAGCTCTTTGGAGATCTGAGGTCGGTGGTTAACGGGGTTTGGGGTAGCAGTAGAAAACAATTCCGGTGTGTCTAGTCATCCGATTCCCGGTTCTTCTCCCACTAGGCAGCTCCCAGCGCGCCAGGCGCAGCGGGTCCGGGAACTCACCCTCCCCAGCAGCAAAGCCGGGCCGGGCCCGGAGCTGCGCGCCACAGCGCCAGACGAAACCGAGCCAAACGGCCTATTCCAAGACGCCCCTTTTCCTAGAGTTCTGGAAGGACCTCGTCATCAGGAAGACCTACCCACCAGCCACTCGCCACCGGCGGCAGAAAAGTGCCCCGCGCGCAGCACGGCCAGCCGGATTGCGGGGACCCCAGGAGCGCAGGGCGGAGGAGCAGCGCGACAGGAGGCGAGGGCGCTGGCGGCACGGCCGGGAAGGAGCGAGGGAGGGGGACAGGAGGAGGAGCAGGAGAAGGAGAGGCAGGCCAGAAGCCAGAGCAGCCGGGCAGCCCGAGCTTCGGGGGAGAGAGCGGCCTGAGCCCGGAGCAAGTTGCCTCGGGAGCCCTAATCCTCTCCCGCGGGCTCGCCGAGCGGTCAGTGGCGCACGGCGGCGGCGAGGCTGAAATATGATAATCAGAACAGCTGCGCCGCGCGCCCCGCAGCCAATGGGCGCGGCGCTCGCCTGACGTCCCCGCGCGCTGCGTCAGACCAATGGCGATGGAGCTGAGTTGGAGCAGAGAAGTTTGAGTAAGAGATAAGGAAGAGAGGTGCCCGAGCCGCGTCGAGTCCGCCGCCGCCGCAGCGCCTCTGCTCCGCCAACTCCGCCGGCTTAAACTGGACTCCCAGCTCCGCGAGGGCGCGGCGCAGCCGGGCAGCGGCTCTCTCAGCCTTGGCAACCCCAGGGGCCACTATTTCCCACTTAGCCACAGCTCCAGCATCCTCTCTGAGGGCTGTTCACCAACTGTACAACCACCATTTCACTGTGGACATTACTCCCTCTTACAGATATGGGAGACATGGGCGATCCACCAAAAAGTAAGAGGCTATTTTACCTTGTGGGGCTCGGTGTGCTGTTCTTGTGCGCGGGTCTCTCTCAGGCACGGGTGCCAAGAGCTCTTCAGAGTTGGAGTCATTGCCTGGAGAGAGAGAAAAGGTGGCTTTTTTTTTTTTTTTTTTTTTTCCCTTGTTGCCGCCACGCCTGCATGCTTGCTGTCGGTTCTGATCTTCGGGAGACTGATCGTACCTTGTGTCTGAATTCGCCTGTATGCCCTCCAAAACCCTAGCCTTCTGGTGCTAAGCGGTGGTTTCCTCCTCGGGAGTCTTGAGCTCCCCGAGAAGGTTATTCTGTTGCAAAGGTCTGCCTGTGCATACAATACCCGGAGATGTGAATTAGCATTAGACTTGCAAAAGAGAACGAGTGACAACTGTATTGATGCCTGCTCTTGCTAACAATATCCAGTCCTGTGTGCTATTTAAGAGCGTGCTTCATGAAAAATATAAGCGTTCACTTAACGCTTCTAGTCAAAACCTTTTCTTTGACTTGACTTATCCATAATCTTTCCCGATGATTATGGCAGAGAGGGAGGAGGGAGGAAAAAGAAATACAAAATGAACGGGTTTGATTGCGTGCTAGGCTTACAAATGTAGACTATTCAAATCTGCATTTTACATATATTCCACCTCCTTTTTTAAAATGAGTCAAGGTTTTGATGGCACACTTCAATTACCATCCCAAAGTGCAATACTCTTGAAAAGAAAAAAAAAAAAAAAGAGAAGAAGAAGAAGAAAGAAAGGGGGGGAAAACTCCCAGAGTACGCCCTATAAGAGAACGACACTAAAAGTGTGTTTATCTCTGTAGGAAGTAAACGGTTAGTCAATCATGTATTTATTTTCATTTCAGAAAAACGTCTGATTTCCCTATGTGTTGGTTGCGGCAATCAAATTCACGATCAGTATATTCTGAGGGTTTCTCCGGATTTGGAATGGCATGCGGCATGTTTGAAATGTGCAGAGTGTAATCAGTATTTGGACGAGAGCTGTACCTGCTTTGTTAGAGATGGGAAAACCTACTGTAAAAGGGATTATATCAGGTACGCCATTTATATTGCTTCCTTAATTTTGTGAGATTTCCCTGTCTCTCTCTCTACTCCTTTTTTATTATTGGACGTGGCTTTGTCTTTTTGCGAAGTTTGCCTTAGTGGGAGCCAGTGTGGAAAAGTTACCCTTTAAATGTGTTACATAAATTGCACTATTCTGTTTCTTTCACTGTTTGGGGGGGGGGGAACCCCACAACTCAGTATTGGTTTTTATAAGTTGCGGTAGTGAAGCTGGTTTAATGGCTCTTGGAATTTGTGATGGTCAAATTGTGTTCTTCTTTTACCCTCCCCCTTCCAAAACAAACAAACAGAAATTTAAAGATGGATAACTTCGGGTTTCTAAACTCTCTTTTTTAAAAGGTTGGTTTTTATTGTATCATGCGGTGTTTTTCCCTATTCGTTTATTTTTTATAGTTCAGTATTTTAGTAACTTACAAATTCTGTGGAAATGTCAATGCAATACGCAAAATAAAAGTTTGAACTAAGGATGTTTAGAAGTGCACTTTGAAAGTGCAGATAGAAATATTGCCCCTTTTACTCTTAGGGCAAGAGTCCCTTCTTTGAAAATTTCAAAACCAACCCAAATATTCCCTGCAAAAAGACCGGATATTTAATCTTTTTAAATATTAACCCTTTGGTGACATCTGACTATCTTTTCTTTCTTATCTTATCTGAGCTGATGAATTAGACAGAGCAGATCAAATTGCTCATCATCTGTCTACGAACAATTGGTATATTTAGATAATTGAACAGCTTCCTTTCTCACATTAAAATCTGGTAACTGATAAAATGAGCGAATTGCCCATACTGACAAGACTAAAACCACATTGGGAACTTTCTGAGTTTTCCTTTTTTTTCTCTCTCTCTTTCAGTTTATTTTGTGCCTTAACTTCATGTTCACAAATCTCAAATTTTCTCTAACCTGTGTATATATATGTCAGAAATTTCATTTTCTGCCTTAGGAAGCAAGTAGAATTCCTAAAGAAAATTTTATTGTTTTAATAACAAACGGAAGAGATAACATCTTCACTATTATGTTAAATAATATCAAAGTATTATGTATATATTTTTTAAAAAACTCTCCAGTATCTATTAACAAGTAATTAGCTTTTGTAAGTTATAGAATTTCTGGAGCCGAGAACTTATATTAAAGTTTAGTCAAGATTTAAGTATGCAGTCACAATTTTTCCCTGTCCACTTAGTGTCCAACGCTTTTTCTTATTGCAAAATCATGAAATAGTATAATCTTGATAGGTAAAACTGAGCAGTTGGGGGGTTATTAATATTTTGCAGGGAGAGAGCGGGAGGAAATAGGGGATGTGGGGAACTAGAGGAAGGGGGAGGGATTTTCCAAATTGTTTGGTCACAGGCAAGGTAAAGTCCTCATCCTATGAAATGGAAGATCTCACAGAGTAGGCGGAGGGAGGAAAAACTTTTGAATCTACCTTCTAACCTCTGACAAATGAGCCGTTTTCATTGTTTACTTGACTAGTGTGTGAGCTTAAGATTCTGGAGAGGGAGAGCTCACTTTGCACCTCGAGAGGACTATCTTTCCTCCTATGGAGATAGGGTTTTGCTCAACTGCATACAGACCTTTCTGTATCTAATTCTGCATACACATTTATAAAAGGAGCCAATCGCTTTTACCTTTTCCCCTTCTCTCTCCCCCTCTCCCTCTCCCTCCTCTCTCTCTCTCTCTCTCTCTCTCTCTCTCTCTCTCTCTCTCTCTCTCAGTTATGTGAGTGTGTGTGTGTGTGTGTCCCTTTGAACTCCTGTCCTTTTAAAAGCAGAACAGGGGGACTATTTAGGTTTGTCTCCTGGAGGGGGGAGTGAGGTGCCCTCCTCCCACTTTGTATGGATCTTTTCCTCTGGTCCATTCTGTTTGTAGAAATGTTCCCGCTTCTGTTTTTACTGAGCTGGAGAGGGGGCCAGGGCAGTGCCCCCTAGGTGGAACCTACAAGGATTGTCCCTTGTAGGGTAAGATCAGCGAGGAAGACCTTAGAAGTGGGTCTTTTCATTTTTCTCTCTGGCCATGGTTCTCAAGCAAACTGAAATAGAAGTAGATGCTTCAACAACTTGAGAAAGATTGAGGGAGCAGGAGCAAATTTCAAAGATAATAAAAGAAAGAATGGAGAGGAAAACTTTGTGTTAACATTGTTGCCGGAGGAAAAATCCTTAGGGAAAAACTGCAACGTGGTTATTGTGCAGAAGGGGATCTGGAAACCCTCAGAGGTTTCATTTTGCTACTCTGCTTGTGCATTTGTGCATATTTACAGACCGAGTGCGTTGATAATCTCATCCCCTAACCTCTTATTATCTTGGAAGGACTTTTTGTAGCAGTTTTGGAGACATTTCTAGCAGCAGAAATTGGGGGATAGGAAGGTGAAAGTGTAGGGCCAGTGGCTACTAGAGTCACCCGGACTCTTTTCTGCCAAGAGCTATAAGGGTTACCCTGGGACTGATGGCTGGAACAGAGGCCCAGGTTTCAAACACATCAAACATTTTTATTTTGCGGCTGTTCTGAGCTAGTAGGTACGGACGGACAGAGACATGGAGGTTCATAGGAAAGGAAAGGGGGGTAAAAGAAAGGGAGAAGAAGAGAGAAAACCATTTCTATCCTCCCATTCTCAGCTAGTCGAGGGATGCTGACTTCCGTGACGCAGGGCGTTGTGGCTGGGGTCATCTGCAGTCTTGGGCCCGGGCCATGCCGGCTTGAAGTGATCCCTCTCTCTGTGTTTCTCTCCTCGCCTCCGCCGGCCCCCCGCGCAGGTTGTACGGGATCAAATGCGCCAAGTGCAGCATCGGCTTCAGCAAGAACGACTTCGTGATGCGCGCCCGCTCCAAGGTGTACCACATCGAGTGTTTCCGCTGCGTGGCTTGCAGCCGTCAGCTCATCCCTGGGGATGAGTTCGCGCTTCGGGAGGACGGGCTTTTCTGCCGTGCAGACCACGACGTGGTGGAGAGGGCCAGCCTGGGCGCCGGTGATCCGCTCAGCCCTCTGCACCCGGCGCGGCCGCTGCAAATGGCAGGTACTCCTTGCCCGGAGGGAGGCCGGCGAGGGGAGGCTGGTTCTGGGCTAGGCCAGCGCCGCCCCCAGCCAGCGCGGCGGCTACCGACCTCAGCGACCCTGGCAGCCACAGGGCAGTCCCTGCGCAGCGGCAGGCAGTTTAAGGAAGTGTTCTGGGAGCAGTTTGCACAGCGCTTTGCTCTTTTGCGCAAGGTTCAGTGCTTTCACTGTGTCCCCTGGCTCACCGCACCCCCCCCCCCGCCGCCCCGTCCAGCACACCTACGCGGCTGTGTGTGTATATATGGGTACACATAAATGTACACCACTTGCGCTTACATGTACACACGCGTCCAAACAGTACTTCCAGTTCACCTTGGCCTCCAAACCGCGGCTTACTGAAAATGGGCTTCAGCTCTCCGCCAGGTATTCTTCCTGCCGCTGCCTAATTAAAGGGGTGGAGCTCTGGGCCCTGGAGCTTCTTCCTTTAACCCAATGAAGGAAGCTCAGGTAGCCGTAAGTCATTTAGCCCCTCAAATCCTTTTTCCTTGCAACTGGCCCACACTCTAAAACGTTTTTAAAATGTGTGTACTTTTGTGAAAGAATGGATGTGAAAAGATACAGTCCAATAACTGCAGGCCATTGCACAGAGCTGTGATTTAAAACTGTCAACAAGCTAACCCGGAGTAATTGACTTTTAAAAGGAGCCTGCCTCTTTAAACCACTCATTCTATGTGATTTGGTGAGGATTTCATCCTCAGGCTTGTCGCTGTAACACTAAATTGACCCAGTAGGTTTTGACCTGACCCTAGGGGTCCTGGAAGGTGCAGGATTTGTGCCATACATTTCAGAGAGCCCTTCCCCAAGAAAGAGAGTTGGAGTAAAGCAAGGTTGGCCAGTACAAGGCCTTCCCTAAGAAGGCAGATGACGTTTCCCAACCTTGCTTCCCCTCATGAGTAGATCTACCTGGCGCATTTTTAAAGTATCAATTCTCACGAAACACTGATGTTGAGGAAACCCGGGTCTTCCCACTCTGCTTTTTCAGAGGCTCTAAGACTTCTGTTCTAGGGGGATATGTGACTAGCTTGCACATGGGCAAAGCCAGAGTGGTGATTTCTGTCCTGTGCAACCTGTGCTGTGCTTGTGGGGAGACAGGAGAGGCAGAAATACTGGGAGGAAGTCAGGAGACAGAACACTTCCCAGCTGTCATTTATCTGCAGCTCTGCAGTTTCGGTTTTCCTTTGCATGGAGTCAGCCCATCTCAGGAACGGCCAGGTAGATTTAGTAGTAGGAAAGATCGAGGACTGGAGTTATGGTCGAAATACTGAATTTCTTTAGCCCCTTGACACGATTGCCCCCTCTGGACTGAAGTTCAAGGCTTTCTGGCAGAATTCTCTTCGGCCTTTGCATTAGAGACCTCTTGGCTGGTGTAGTGTCTCTGGCTGATGCTGGGGTATACTGCATTTCCTTTCCTAGCACCTTCTGTGGCCTTTGCCCAAGAGTCTAGATGTGGGGGTTCTCCAGTAACCTGGGCCCAGTCTGGGTATGAAGAAAGGCGAGGAGGAAAGAGAAACAATGCTGAAAGATGCTACCCCTGAGACGGCCACCCCTTTCCTGAGGCTATGTTGACCAGAGCAAGGGTGGAGGCTGTGTTCTGGGCCTAAACTAGTCAGCATTGACCTCTCAGACTAGAAAGTCAGATTTCATTCTCCCTTTTGCTTCCCTGGTCCCTACCTCTGCCTCCCCTGCTTTGTCTGTGGAGGCTGCAAAGCAAGCCATTGTCCCTGCGGCACGGCACGGGAGGGTGAGCAGCCCGGCCTGGCCCGCACTCACCTCAGTGCCCCTTGCCTCGCAGCCGAGCCCATCTCTGCCCGGCAGCCGGCCCTGCGGCCCCACGTCCACAAGCAGCCCGAGAAGACCACCCGCGTTCGGACTGTGCTGAACGAGAAGCAGCTGCACACCTTGCGGACCTGCTATGCCGCCAACCCCCGGCCAGACGCGCTCATGAAGGAGCAACTGGTGGAGATGACAGGCCTCAGTCCCCGCGTGATCCGGGTCTGGTTTCAAAACAAGCGGTGCAAGGACAAGAAGCGGAGCATCATGATGAAGCAGCTCCAGCAGCAGCAGCCCAATGACAAAACTGTGAGTGGCCCTGGAGCCGGGTAGGGGACTTGTTGGGGGGGGGGCCGGGGGGGGGTGGTCGGAGCAGAGCAAGAGTGTGAGGTGCTTGACGGCTACCCAGGTTGGCCTGCACGTGGGTTCCATCCTGCTCCAGGGCAGGAACCAGCAGCCCCTTACCTCCACCTGTGCCCAGGGGGAGAAAGCACCGGCCACCTGCCCAGTGGGGTGCCCTTCAACCATACCCCTAGGCTGGAACCAGAAGGATGTGGTCACCCCTTCATGGGCAGGCGGCAGCAAGGCCTGGCTCCATTTTACCAGCTTTCAGGTTGTCAGTTCCCCAGGCACCGGAGAGAGGGACAATTCCTTGGTTCCCTATCTAATTCAGAGGTTTGATGGGAAGGTCACCCAGGCAACCCTCTGGGTGTGCCCCCAGCACCCTCAGGTCAGCGAGGTCCCCCAAGGTGACCTGTGAAAACAGGACACCCTCTGCTCTAGGTCTAGCCCAGGCTTCCAGAGATATTATCTACTGTCATCCCAGGCCCATGCCAGCACCCACTCCACAGGCTTCCTGATTGAGTTAAACTAAAGAACTTTTTTTTTTTCTTTTTACCGCTTCAGCCCTATTTTTAAATGCCATAAAACCCCTGCTGTCATTAAACTTGGCAGGCCAGCCAAGCCTGGTCTGGGGCACTTTTCAGGTTGGTGAGTGCGTCATAGCACAATAGCCGCCAGACCTAAACCCTTGGGGGTGGGGGCTGGCGCTGTGAAGAGAACTGCCTGTAGAAAATGTAACTGAAAATCTAACTAACTGAAACTGCCCAGAAAACCACCATGTCTGGAGGCTGCCGGGAGGCCTCTTTTGCCTCAGCTTTCTGCTTCTGTGATGCTATGGCCTGTGAAGGCAGATGTGGGGAATTGGGATATGCTGTGAATGTAAAAGGAAAGGAGAGGAGAAAATCAGAATAGAACTCAGTTTAATAAGATCCAAGCAGACCTACTAGTCCCGCCCACAGAAGCAGAAAAACAAAATACAATAAAACAAAACTGGACTCTGGCTAATATCCATACATGCAGCAGATTAACTGAGTCAATAATAGTCACTATATAGATAAGATAATGCCAGGGTTTATTTGCTTAGCTTGTGCAGACAATGGAGGGAGGGAGTTTGGTCATTAACATGTTGGGATTGGGGGGGGCCTATTCACAGAATATCCAGGGGATGACAGGAACTCCCATGGTGGCTGCCAGTCCAGAGAGACACGATGGTGGCTTACAGGCAAACCCAGTGGAGGTGCAAAGTTACCAGCCGCCTTGGAAAGTACTGAGTGACTTCGCCTTGCAGAGTGACATAGATCAGCCTGCTTTTCAGCAACTGGTAAGTCTCAGCTCTTGGAGTCAGGAGGCTGAATCCCCGACAAAAAGAAGATTCTGGTTTAACTGTCACACGAGGAAGGATTCAGTGGGGAGGGTGCCTCCCTGGCCCCAGGGTCGGGAAGAGAGGAAGGAGGCTTGGTGGAGAGGAGGCACGCACTCAAGGAAAACAAACCTCTTGTGAGTCTTTTCTGTGAGTTCATAACTTGACCATATAGGTTGAATTTCCTATCAGCCGGGCCTTCTTTGAGGTGTAACTTCAAGGTATCAGACTAACTAGACATGTGTGGGAAGGCGTGCAGGGTTGCACAATCATACATCTCAGACTTTTAGAGCTGGAAGGGACTTTAGAGATCACCTTGACATTTTGATCAGCAAGTAGTAAATTTATTCTCTCCTCAGCTCCTAGAGAATGGCATATTTAAAGAGCTAAATCTAGCTGTTTGTAATAATAACTGATGTAAGACACAATCAATGTTATTATCAATGGGCAGCAGGCACTTGGCTGGGTATAATTTTCAAATATATCAGTAAAGAGTTCAGTTATTTAAGGGTATGATTGATACTTTGTTGCTATTATTCCTTTCTAGGACTATCTTAATCTAAAATGTAGGACTGCTTTAACATTTTAAGTGTATGAGTTCAGACGTTATACACAATCACATACTCTGGGGGATGTACAGCAAAAGAAGCAAGAGTTCTACCAATCAGAGAGACGGCACATGAAAACCTGTTTTAGCATTAATATGTTTTACACATCCAGAGAAGGGAAAATTAACTTACCTTATGCCTACAAAAGGCTTGAGGAGCAAGATAAATAATTATTAAATATGTGTACTTTGTGATATGGCATATATACACATAATTTTCTTTTTATTTAAGAGTTAACAGCCCTATAGAATCTTGTTCTGTAAAACAAGATCTATTCTAAAAACTTTGTTCCTTTCTTTGAAAATAAAACTTGAGTTGAGGTTAGCTTTTCACCCTCGCATTTACCTGGAGAGCATTTTCTTTCTCTGTGGCAACAGTTAGGTAAGAGACCAGAGGCAGTGGTTACAAGGACTTGGCCCAGCTTTACATTTGTAAGTGGGCCAGGCTAGAAGCTAGATAAATTGGAGAAGCCCCTTAACCTCACCATGGGAAAGTTTAATAGGATAGAAAGGAAGGTAGACTCTGGAATTAGGAAAAAGAACTTATTTTAAAGTGAGGTTAATCTTATGTGTTATTTAAGCAAAACCCGGGTCATAGAAGGCAGGTAAGAGGAGGGTTCAGGGCAGCGAAGTGTTTGTACCTTCTAAAACTTTAGTGTTAGATGAGAGCAGTGGGAGGGAAGCCAAGACAGGAGGGCGGAGGGTTGGGGACAGAGTGGAGAAGGAGGTTTCCAACAGCAACACAATACTTTCGGTTTAAAAGAAGGAGGCAGATATTTATAATGCAATGACGTTATAATATATGGGGCTCCTCTTGGAAGGAAGAGCCTGATTTAAAGAGAGAGAGAGAAAGAGAAAGAAAGGCCAGAAGGCATCAGGACCAGCAACAAGGAAGAAAGCCCACGCTGTGAACCCTCTGAGGAGTTAATCATTGTTCTGTGGAGCCTCCTCTGAATCTCCTGTCACACGATCTGAGCAATCTGAGCGTGTGTTATGGATTTTCCAACTCAAGAAGAGAGGCTTTGATGCCTAGAGACTGCGAAGTCGCCTGCTCCCAGGGCAACATGTAGCCAGCAGGATAATTTTATTTTGAGCATGCATGGTAGAGTTGCGATGCCATTTTACAGTGGGAAACACATTTGTTCTTAAATAATTTAATGCAACATAATGTTGGGAACTCAGTTTCGGTTAAAACAGAGATCTCTTGAAAGATGGGAAAGCCAGAGGTTTTCTTCTCAAGTTCTTTTCTTTGAGGGCTTTCTTTAAGCCTGTTGAAACTCAATGATCTCTGTGGATATCTTTATCTACGTATCCATCTATACACACAAACACTTGTCCATGCAGAGACACATAGGACAAGCTTATAATCTTTTTAGGAATACAGTCGCAGCCTCCTTTATTCATTTCTCAACCTTCTGTGCAGGTGAATTTTTCAGAAGGAGGACCGGGCTCTAATTCCACTGGCAGTGAAGTGGCGTCGATGTCCTCTCAGCTCCCAGATACACCTAACAGCATGGTAGCCAGTCCTATTGAGGCATGAGGAACATTCATTCAGATGTATTTTTTTCCCTGTTGGAGAAAGTGGGAAAGTATAATGTTGAACTCCGAAACAAAAGTATTTAACGACCCAGTCAATGAAAACTGAATCGAGAAATGAATGCTCCATGAAATGCACGAAGTCTGTTTTAATGACAAGGTGATATGGTAGCAACACTGTGAAGACAATCATGGGATTTTACTAGAATTAAACAACAAACAAAACCCAAACCCAACATACGCTATCCAATGACCTTAGGAGTACTGAAAAAAAAAAAAAAAAGACGTTTTTAAAACGTAGAGGATTTATATTCAAGGATCTCAAAAAAAGCATTTTCATTTCACTGCACAGCTAGAGAAAAGCAGAAATAGAGATTTTCTAGTCCATCCTATTCTGAATGGTGCTGTTTCTATATTGGTCATTGCCTTGCCAAACAGGAGCTCCGGCAAGTGAGCAGGAAGAGAAAACTGGCCTCCTTGGCTGAAAGTCCTTTCAGGAAGGTGGAGCTGCGTTGGTTTGCGATGTTTTTCGTTGACTTTAACAAGGGGTTAATTGAAATCCTGGGTCTCTTAGCATGTCCTGTAGCTGGTTTCTTTTTTACTTTTGCCCCTCCCCCTCCTTCTTCTTCTTCTTCTTCTTCTTCTTCTTCTTCTTCTTCTTCTTCTTCTTCTTCTTCTTCTTTTTTGAGATCCATCCTCTATCAAGAAGTCAGAAGCGACTTTAAAGGTTTTTGAATTCAAATTTAAAAACCAACTTATAAAGCATTGCAACAAGGTTACCTCTATTTTGCCACAAGCGTCTCGGGATTGTGTTTGACTTGTGTCTGTCCAAGAACTTTTCCCCCAAAGATGTGTATAGTTATTGGTTAAAATGACTGTTTTCTCTCTCTCTGGAAATAAAGAGGAAAAAAAAAAGGAAACTTTTTTTTTGTTTGCTCTTGCATTGCAAAAATTATAAAGTAATTTATTATTTATTGTCGAAAGACTTGCCACTTTTCATGTCATTTGACATTTTTTGTTTGCTGAAGTAAAAAAAAAAAGATAAAGGTTATACCGTGGTCTTTGAATTATATGTCTAATTCTATGTGTTTTGTCTTTTTTCTTAAATATTATGTGAAATCAAAGCGCCATATGTAGAATTATATCTTCAGGACTATTTCACTAATAAACGTTTGGCATAGATAAATAAATAAATGCAATGATCCAGGGTCCCTCTTTTATATGTTTACAAGTAAGCCATTAAAATGTCTGCAATTAAGGACTGCATGTGAACGGGGTAGACTGACATACAATAGGTGCGATGTTTTATTGCAAATAGTTAAGGTCGAACTTGCCAGTTTGCATTTTAATAGTTGAATCAAAACTGGTTGGAAGCCTTTAGTTCTCAGCTGTGATAATGTTACTAACTGCTTTTTTGAAAATGAGATGCTGTCCTCCGTTCTACCCCCCACCTCTCCTCCCCTTTCTTGCCCGACCCACTCCACCCCACTCCACCCCACCCCACCCCACCCCACCCCAAATAGGAAAAAGGTCCTGCTTGAAATGCGTTTTGATTCTGAGTCTCTATTTTATTTTCTTGGAGTAAGTGCTTTATACCAAAGTCTCCTGCTTAGGATTGTTGAAATGACCCATATTTCAAGTATAAGCTCTTGCTAAAAGAGAGCCTTTCTGCCTGGTCAGTGAGGTATGACCATTATTTACCGGTGGCGGCTGTCAGCCGATTGAGAAATGCTGCTTTCTTTGCGCAGGAAGAGCAGGCCAAGAGAGTTTTCTCAGCAATTCCCAGAGCAGTCAGCGTACGTCTTTTCTGGTCTCTCTTCCCCACCCCCAACTTGTTTCCTCCTCCCCTCCCCCTTCCCCTTTCTCCCCCAACTCCCAACTCCCCAACCCTCGGAAGGCTGTCTGGCCGGTGCGGAGAACCGCGGCCGAGGCTCCGTCGGGGAACCGCCTTCTTCCGGCTGGGGCCGCGGCGCGTGCTGTGCAGGCCCTCGCGGCGCTCGGAGCCACGGGCACGAGCGCTCCCACGCTCCCCGGGCTTTTAGCTGGGGTTCCCGTGTGGGAGCCAGAACCCAGGGATAGATAAAGGGCCCTGCCCGAAATCAGGCTTCTTGGTGCTTCTTCGATTGCGGGGGTCGAGCTGGGATTTGGGGCTCCACCCTGTCCCCCTTCCTTCCTCCACCCCAGGATGATACTTGGACTCTTTAGAAAATGGATGCGTTTGTATGCGCGAGTGTCATGGCGTTTTAAATATCTGACAATTCTTAATAAATACGAGAGCTAACATACCCTAATCGTGTGTCTTGTGGCGCGTGCCCCTTCGGACCCCTGACCGGGAGCAGCTCGGAGGCCTGGCTGGAGGCCGGGTGAGCCCCGCGGCTCCCGGGCTCTCACGTCGCTTTCACCCTCTCCAAACCTGCCGCAAGTCGGGAAACGAGCCTCAATTAGGCTTTTGTTTGGCATCGTTCTACATAACGGGTTAATTACAGGCTCTAACGTGGGGGCAGAGAGAAAACAAACTTTGCATTGAAAATGTTACAGTGCATTAGACATGCCCGTTGATTACTTTGATTGTTGTGTCTAATTCTTCACAGAGGGGTAATAATTTGGCCGGCGGTAATAATGGCTTGTGGTCTTCTGTTGAGAAAAACAGGAGTTATGTCTTATCTCACACAGATCTTCTCCTGAAAAGATCCCTCTCTCTCTCTCTGTCTCTCTCTCTCTTTCTCTCTCTTATCTCTCTCTAATCTCTGGCATCAGACTTGACTCTTTTACCTTCCCGCTCATCATTTCTATTTGCCTGCCTTTTCAGTTTTCCTTTTTCCTCCCCATCATATTTGGGAATTCTAAATAATAAGTGCAAAGATAAGTAGGTCCAACCTGAATATTGGTGTCTGCAAAGTTACTCATCTCCCAAGCCCTCCTTTGGAGACCATTAAATTCCTTTTTCCAGCCATAGCCTCTGGTGGACTCTGTAGAGGTTAGATGGGGGGAAAAACCCACAAACCTTATTTAGGGTTTGAATGCAATGAGGGACTTAAATGAGGCACACATCTTTGTGATGCTTTCTCATCCTGACATTTATTCCCAAGATTAGGGGTGGGGAGGTGGTGAAGGAGGTGATGTTTTACGTATATATATCAGACTATTCTGAGGTCCACAGCTTGAATTTAAGTACAGTAATTTGGGAGGGGAGTGATGAACAATTTGGTTTCACTTGCTAGATTCAAGATATTTGTTGCCTGATGGCTGAGAATGGATTGATGGGTCGATTGCATTCTAGTTCTTGTATTATTCATATGAAAGGTGTGTTCCCTTCTAGACTCCTCAGCATGTGCTCTAAAATGTGTAGCTGAAATGTCTCCTTGTTTGCAAACCATCTCTCTCACATACTCTCCTCTTCCCTGTACACCTCTGGAGACCTAGCTTTGAGCTGTGCTCTTCTAATGAAATTCCTCCTGTTTGCTATTATCTTTGATCCTCCCTCCCCTTATTACTCTGAATTCTTCCTTCTGGATATTATGACTCATTTCCTCCAGCTTCTGCAAGCTAAAACGTAATGCAACTAAAAACATCCAGGATGCTCTCCTTAAATCAGGGAATCCACATCAACATCTATACTCAGAGAGGATCCCTGCCCCCCATTGTTTCAGAGCAATAACATCTTCTATTTGAGTTTACTGTCTCTCTTTCCCTTTCATTAAATGGACCTGGCTTTCCTTACCATTCAAAAAGTTCTTTTCTAAGTCAAAACCATATTTGAAGAGACTTTTTTTCTTCGTTGAAATAACATTTCTGGTTATTTGACATTCTTCGTGGGTGTGTGTACCCACTTACCAATTCACAAGGGTTTTTTTTTTTTTTTTGGAATTCCAGATTAAATATATGACTCTGTGATGCTCTGCTGCTATTCATCCTAACCAGCTTGTTAGACTCTTTGCATTGACCTCTTTTTTTTTGGTCTATCTTATTCTTTTGACTAGTAGCCAAAAGACAATGTGCTTTTAAGGTACCTAGAAGTAGTTGGCATTTCCCTAGCACCTTGAACTTTTAAGCCATAAGATCGTTTTCATTGATATATCTCTTGTAAGCCCCATGTGGATTTACTTAGTCTTTTCCATTTTCTTAAAAAAAATGAGAAAAAAAGTTAAAATTTTGTCTAAACCATGAGAAGAGCTATGTGTGGATGGAATTCAACCAATTTGGGTTTTTAATCCCACCCCTACTACAAGTAAACTAAGCAGAACTACTTATTTTCTTATTTGTAAAGTTTAGTCAATTTTTGTAAGAGAAATTTATAATCCAAATTATGCTTGATTTCTGTTCTATTTACTTCCTTTCTGCTAATCAACAATTAAAGATTAGTCACAACAAGGCAAGTCAAATTTTCTTTGGAGGTTCAGGGAGAAAAGGGGAAATGATATTCTGTGTGTACCTTTATTTTAAAAATGTTACTTCAAAACTGGCCCCAAATCTTGAATTCTTGCTAACTATTTGAAATAAAAATAATTAACTTGTACAGTGTGGGTTAATGTTTTTAAGCTAAAATGCAAGTAGTTAATTCAGGGCGCTGGCAGCTGATTCTGTTTACTGATCTTTTCTGATTGTTGTTTTCTTGATAACTGAGCAAGCCACTGAATGGCTGTTTGAGCCCAGGCGCCACAAACATAAACTTCACAGCTTACAATGTCCCAAGTCATGATGGAGGATCTCTCCACACCTCCCGGAGACTTCTGAAGTGTAGACAGAGAAGTTGGTTCACAGAGAGCGTAGGAGGGGGAGGGGCGGGAGGGAACGCTGCGAGTGTTTGCTGTGAGCGTTGTTACTATCACATCCTTTAATTTTTATGGCGCTTACGCTGTTGGCTCTGAGAAGCCAGTTTCTGCCTTGGGGAAGCCAGTCTCTCCCCAGAGCCGCACTTAAGACTGCTTGACCTTTTTTATTTTTTAAAATTTATTTTTCAACTCTTTATGCTTAATTATCTTTTGGAAAAGCGCTCGGCAATGGTAACCAAAGAGGTCTAAAAAGAAACCCCCACCCCCACCCCAAAGGGGACACCTAGATTTGGAGGAAAAAAATGTGGGGTAAGATTGCTTTCCGCCAGGTAGGGGAAAGGCACTTTACGACAGTCCTGTGGGAGATTCCACTGCGTCTTCTCCTTGCCTGGGATCCCCTTTCCATTCCATTGATTGAAAGTTCGCGTTTATTTCGAGGTGGTGTTATTTGTGGATTTGATTGAGGTGGCTGGGTACTTATTTTTGCCGGTCTTCCTAGGGGTGCTTCCCTCGGGTGCATTTCCCGCGGGGTGGCTGGGCGCTAAGAAGTGGGGACCCGACACTGGTCTAACCAGCCCCGCGACTCCTGCAGGCACGTCAGCCCTTGATCCCTTAAAGTAGGGACAATCGTGGTCCGGGAGAGGAAAAAAGGGTGTTGGTGGGCCCTTCTCTTTCAGGAGTTGATCAGGTTGGCAGATCTGGAGGGCTAATCCAAACAAGGCGCTTGACTTGTGAGGTCGCGAGTCTAGACAGAGCTGGTGGCTCGGCGGCTCCTTATCTTTCCCTGGAATCAGCCGAAGAGGCGCTCCCCCGGCCCACTGCGCTGCGCTCACCCTTGCCGGAGCCACTGCTCCGCACAGACGGCACAACAAACACAGCACCTGAGGCTTTACAGCTCGCTTTATTGTTTGGTGGGAATGCTGCAAAACGGTCATTTGTTTTTCGGAACCCACGCCCTGGCCGCTTCGCGTTCTGGCCACCGACTCCGGGTGGGGGTGTCGCCAGCGCCCGGCTGTCCGCTCCGGCCCCGCTCGCTAGAGCGCTTTCGGCAACTCTGTCCGGCTTCCTCCCCTTCTATCCAGCGCCACACGCCCCCCTCCGCTAGGGCCTACGGGAAACCCTCCCCAGACCTTTTCTTTTTTTCCGAACCTTGGGAGGCGAGGGGGGTGGAGGGACTGTGCGAGGAAGCCTAGGGCGAGGTGTCTTGGACTAATCCGGTATCTCTTCTTGCTGCCTGGAAATGACAGTTCTGCGCTATAGCCATTTATGGTTTGCGGGGTCAGTGAGCTCTGACTCAAGGGCGATCAATAAAAACATTTAGTTCAGTAATAAGCTGCCTCCCCCCCCCACCTCAATGTACCGAGAAGGATGCGTCACCATCTTGGACAGGGTGTCCCTGAGCAGCAGAGCGCCCTTTCTTTCCCCATGAGCACAAAGAAGTGACGTGACTTTCCAGTGTGTTCACGACCACTTCGCTGGGCAAACCGTGGAAGTCTTCCTTGATCCTCAGCTGGCTTCCCCCACAAAGAGGCTGGCACTGCCATCCACTTGGGAGCAGGGGGACCTTTGGGACAGAGCTTGGTTGCAAATGCCAACTTTGGAAGGACAGATAGCCAAGCTTGGGGATTTACAATCAAGGATTTGTGGCTTGCCACTTTAGATTAATTGAGGTTAAATTAATTATAATTTTGATCCTTCCCTATGGGATTTTTCTCTTGTTTCAAAAGGGAGGCAGGGTTTCTAGTTACATCTTGTTATTTACTATTCTTGTAGTTTGCAAACAGCATTCTGTGTATGTGTATGTAATTGGTGTGGAATAGATAATACTGCCTCTGTTTGAAAACTAACCATAAATGTGGATGAGAGTCATTTGGTTATGTGCTTAATGTGGTAGTGATACAAACACCATCATCTCCCAGCTTTGGAGGTACCACAAATCCATATCATGCTTTTCCCTGCCTGGGCTCAGCCTCACAACCGTGTGCTAGATGAAAAAAGATAAAACTCAAGTTTCACAAAATCAAGGAATTTCAGTAGGGAGGTTAAAAAAAAAATTCTGTCTCCAGAAAATAATTCTTAACTGTATTCAGGCACTGACTTGTCTTGTTCTCATGGGTAAGGGTTGCTGTTTATTTTGACCTGTCACAAATACAATGTGTTGTTTGAAACTTGTTAAACTTAGCAGGTATATGGAGATAGTACTAGACAGGCCACTGAATATGATAAAGTAAAATATGGTGGGAATGAATTTTAAGGGCTATGAAAGATTTTCCTTTTTCCCACTAGTTTTTTAATGAATATTTCTTTGATCTTTTTTCTCATGGTTATGCAATATCTATCTGTAGATTAGTAGTCTAGAGTATAGTAAGGTGTGATTGGCAAAGTGTTACTTATTCAGGTTCTATCCTGCAGTCATTTTGATAACATAAATTGCCTATATATTCTAAGTAAGTTTTCTTTTCCTTCATTAAAAAATGCCCACACCTAGGTAAAAACATTTCCTGTCTCAAAATTTTCAATAATTACTTATGAGAACAACTATTAATTTGTTGTTGTTGTTATATACAGGAGGTTTACTTTCAAAAATAGCTTTAGCAAAGGAAAAAGTGTATTTGGTTTTGGGAGAGGACTAGCAGGAAACAAAAAAAAAATGAGATAGATTTGCGAATAAAGCATATATACTTTGAAACAGTATATTTTAAGCGACAAAGGGAAAAAATATTTATGGACCAAATAGTGAAAAATATTATTTTAAACTCACAAAGTATACCTGATAGTTATTTAAAGTTTTATATCAGTAGTCAGAAACTTTTGTTGTGGGATATCAGTTCTCAAGAAAAAAAATACATGAAATTAACACAGACTGTCAACCAAAATGCATTTAGGATCTAATTCATAAAACAAGATGAGTGACTTTATTTGTAAAATACAGTAATTTGTTTCCACTAACAATGAATTCTGATGTCTAAAATGATTAAATGTGGAAAAATAGATGACCAGTTTCTGGAGAATGAAAATGCTTAGTAAATTCTGAAATTATTCACTTTTTGCAGTAATACATGGAAATATTTTTAGAGCTCACTACTTAGAATTCTGTATTTGTATCAAAGTACATTTCATACTTTTAAAACTATGTTGTATCCTTGAAATCTTTACAACTTTAGAGACACTAGCCACTCTTGCATTTTATGCATGGCCAAATTTCTACCTATTTATGAGACGTTAAACACTGGGATGAAGGATGGGTATATCACCAATAAAACCTCACCTTTTAGTTCTATTATCCCATCAATGGATTCATAGGTCTCATTAATGTTAATGGAAAATGTACTTATGTGTCGTGTGCAAAACAGGGCTTGGAGATTTTTCACCCAGTAAAGTCTTTATCGCAAGTATGCTAGGGCCAAGATGACCTAAAAAAGTAGTTTTGATCACATCAAAGCCCAGATAGTGTTAGTCTTGCAGGTGCAAATGAGCATATGAAATGTTAGGATTAGAATTGACTTTAAAAACAAATATATTATTTGTTTTAACCGCCTGAAAATATTCCCCCCCACCTTTTAGAATTTTTGGAGTAACCCTTAGCTAACTGGTAGTTCAGAAAGATTCCTGCCAGGAAAATCCAATAGCTTCTCTACCACTGAGAGACTTAGGACCAAAGCTGGTTATATACTGCTTACTCAACATATAGGAAGTTGTTTTCATTGAATTATTTACTGGAATTTGAGCGATGCTTTGTTTATTTGTTTTCATTTTGTAGTGGTGACTGACTCTATGAAATCATTCTTGTGAATAAATGTATGCATTTGTAATGTGTATTATGGCAGCCTTTGGCCGAGGTATAGAGTTTTCTCTAGGGCAAAGCTAAGTGGCTAGCATTAGAATAGAATCTGTAACATTACAGAATTGAGTGATGGACCAACAGTATAAATGATGAATGTTATTTATCATGAACATTGTTTTGGTTATTCAAGTTGAAATCTTCCAGAATCACTATACAGACTAAGAAGACTTAAAATATTCTTTATAAGGAATATCAAGAAAGGAGGCAGTTTCTCCTAGGGCAAAAGATGCAATGTGGTTGTTTCTGCCATGACATGACACTTTTCTATCTGTAAAGCACTTTACAGTCATTAGTTATGCATGAGAGTCCACAGAGCCCGTTTTCCTAATGACCTCTGTACCTGTTTCTCAGCACAATTCTCAATTCCCTCTTCTTTCCTTCATGTGTTTAAGAGCAGAACATCAAAGAAGCCATACTCTGTCCTTGATG
The DNA here is from genome assembly GCF_018350195.1 of Panthera tigris. Lineage (NCBI taxonomy): Eukaryota > Metazoa > Chordata > Mammalia > Carnivora > Felidae > Panthera > Panthera tigris. The sequence continues at coordinate 200,354,250 of NC_056660.1, read as the reverse complement.
ACTTCAGTGAGGACCGCATTAGATCAGAGAATGGAAACTATTTTATAGACATTTTCAGTGATGCCACTCTCCTTGCTTCCAGGAATCGAGGGGAGATGCTGAATGTTGACATGGGTAAAGACAGTGAGTTAGCAAAACTGTAATTTATCTCCTTAAAGCAGTGACTCTCAGACTTTTTGATTTCATGACCCCATTACACTCTTCAAAATTATTGAGATCTCCAAAAGCTTTTGTTTATGTGAGTTATATCTATTCGTATTTACTGTATAATAAGTTAGAATGAGGATTTTGAAATATTTAATATTCGTTTAAAATAATATGTTACCATAAATAACTTTTTAATGAAAAATAAGTATAGGTCACAAAACCAAAAATTTAGTAAACGGAGTGGCATAGTTTTCTAGTTTTACAAATCTTTTAAGTATCTGGCTTAATCGAAGAGAGCTTAATTCTCATATCTGCTTTGTCATTCAATCTGTGGCACTATCTCCCATCATGTAGCCTCTGGAAAACTCTATGTTCACTTGTGAGAGAAAGAATGTAAAAAGGTAAATAATGTTTTAGCATTATTATGAAAAGAGTTTTGACCTCCTAAACCTCCCCAAAAGTTTCCCTTCAGGGGTCCCCAGAACACGTGGCGAGTACTTCTGCCTTAAAAATGAGCTTTTACAAGGGCCCCTGGGTGGCTCAGTCGGTTAAGCGTCCGACTTTGGCTCAGGTCATGATCTCGCGGTCCGTGAGTTCGAGCCCTGTGTCGGGCTCTGTGCTGACTGCTCAGAGCCTGGAGCCTGTTTCAGATTCTGTGTCTCCCTCTCTCTCTGACCCTCCCCTGTTCATGCTCTGTTTCTCTCGGTCTCAAAAATAAATAAATGTTAAAAAAAAATTAAAAAAAATATCTAAAAAATGAGCTTTTACAGAAGGCTTGTAGAGAAACTATTGTGTGAGGGAATTGAATTGTTTGTATTAATGCTCTAGTGATACAGGTTTGCTTTTAACCCAAGTCCAGGTCACAGTTTTATTCTGTGACTTTCAAGTTCCATCATCAAATACTGATCTGAAAGTCATTTATACCCAGGACCTTGAAGAAAACAAAAAACAAAAAACAAAAAAACTTGTGATGTTATATAACTGAAAATTTAAGTCTCCTTTCTAAAAAAAACCAATCTCTAGGAAAGACAGAACTATGAATGTGGTCTAGTATATGTAGTACGTGCTGGACCCCTTTATCTTCTTATCCTTTATCCTTGTGAAGTTGTGGAGGATGATGAGCAGTGAAATCCATAATAAATAATTCAGACTTGATGTAGGTGGGAATTCCTGGCCACAGCATTCTGAGACAAGGAATTCCAAATAGTTATACTTTGAAAAAATAAAAAATAAAAATAGTTATAATTTGGAAAAGTCATTTGGTTGTTAGAATGAGATAGGCTTGTGAGATGAAAGACCGGAGGCTAGAAAAAAAGCAAGTCAAGGATCATAGTGGTTCAGGCAGGGATGGACCTTTTTATAGATAGCATGAAGAGAAAGGAAAGCATTGGTTTGAGAGAGATTCTGAGAAATTGACTGATGTGGAGGAGAATGGCTGTTGTCCATCGGCATTTGTTTTCCTTTTCTTCATAAGCATATGGAATGGCCATGTATCCCAAGTTCTCTTACAGGTTGGGGCGGGAGGCAGGTGGTGAGCACACATGACCGCATCCTTGCCAATGGAATCTAGGCAGAAATAACATAGGTTATTCTAGCCTTGGGGATGTGTTTCCTTTACGTTCTCTTTTGCCTTCCAACTAGCTGGAACTCATGAAAACCCAGGTTTCGTTGGCAGATGATGAAAGTGCCCTATGGTACAGTGGAATAGCACGATGGAACTAACTAATGTTCTAAATAACTTTGGTGAGTGAAACTGCCCACTCACCTGAAGCGTTCAGCTCAAACTGTAATTGAGAAACAAGTGTTTATCTTCTTTAAGATACTGAATTATTATTGGGCCCATTTACTACATCAGCTCGGCCTTACCCTCGTACAAGAGAACATAGACTAGGGCTTTGAGATAGTGAAAAATCAAGGATAACTCTAAGGTTCTGAATACAACATGCATGTGTTCACTTCCTTGCTCACTTATTCATTAACCCACGCAAGTATTTATCTAGTGCTTATTATGTGCCATGTAGTGTTCTATGTGCTGGCTATACAGCAGTGGACAAAGCAAAAAGTTCTTGCCCTCAGGAAGCCTATATTTTTGTGCATTCAAATGACATACATGTAAATGCTGATGAGAGTAGTGATAGCTACTATCAGGAAAAACCAAGCAGATAAAGGGCATAGGGAAGATTGATCAAGTAAGACTTCTCTGAAGAAGTAACTTTTGAAGAAGTTGTGGGCATTTGAAAAAGTGAAAATGATATACGTATATACTGCATTGATGCTATACTGAAACTGCATATTTGAGTTTTGTTGTTCCCTTGATGTATCTGGCTCTGTACAGAAAGAAATGGATCAATGTTAGAGGATATCTGTAAGTTATTCACCTTTATAACTTAGTGAAAACAAACGAATCTGTGTAGAATAAAAAAAAAAAGCAAGAGGATATAAGGAATATAGTAATTATCAAAGATCTGTTGGAAGAAAAGTGACTGGGGAGGTATATGAAAAAAAGACATATAAATGTGAGAAATAGGTGAAGAGATCAGAAAAGTAAAAGACAATAGAAATGTCTCAGGAACTGAAGCCAGAAGTCTTCAAAGGGGCAGGTATGAAAAGCTGTGCCCCATACATCAGAAAGATCAAGGAAGATAAGGACAGAGAAAATGCCTTTGAACTTGGCTGAATTGAGATCATTGGATACCATAAAGAGGCAAAGATGGAAGCCAGATTTAGGAGAGGAATTAGGGGCGAAAATACTTTAAATATAGTTCATCTAACTCCTCACCATTGTTATTGGACATTTATTGAGTGCAGTGATTCTATAGAGCTCTACTCTGATAGCCGAAGTATTCACTGAGTCCAGTTACCACTTTGTGAAGAATAACTGAAGATCAAGTACCAGCGTCTGGTACCTCTGTTAACCCTTTTAGAAAGGCTCTGGAGGACAGAATTACAAAATGTTTTCAACCCCTCTGGCCACCTGACTTTTCTGAATTCAGGAGGACTCAAGAATCCACAGTCTAAGCAGACAAACCAATTAGATGTTAAAATCCCAGAGGCTACAACTAAGCTGTCGAAAGAAAGTGAGTATGGAGACGTAATTATCCAGCAATTATAAGAAACTAGGCAAAAGTCTAAGAGAAAAAAGGTCTATTGGCATGTTGTAAAACTGTTTGAAAGGTTAACAATTTGCTTAATTTTGTTGACATTAGGCTAAAATCTGTGTTTCATCAAAAGGTGATATTCCTTGGGTTCTATATTACCATACTATTAAAAACTCAGCTAAAAAGACTGATAAAAGGCAACATGTTTGAAAATGGCGGGAGGTAAAGAAAAAAAAATCAGAAATTCAGGTAGCAAGAAGCAAAATCCTCCTGCATTTTGTATTGTGATCCATCATCCAGCTGATGCTTTGTCAATCTGAAAACACTGGGGAATCAGATGATATACAGTTTTGCATCTCCAAGGCGCCCATGGCAAGAAAAAATCAGTGATAAAATTTGGCATAATTTGCCTTTCCCGAAATGGATTCTTACCAATAACTTATAGTTTTTCTTAGTTTTACTTTGCTCTGTGCAAAATAATAGGGCATATACAACTGTAGGTTTGTGTGTACTACAACCGCATTGGGGATAAAGACTCTATCTGGCAACACACACAAACACATTAGGTTAGTTACTGTTTGTAGTTCAAAATAATTTTACAAGATCGATTATGCCCTACCCAATACTTTGGATTGTACGCAAGAGGATAAAATACAAAATCTTTGGTAAAGGTAGCCATGCATAAAGGAAGAAAAAAAAAATACTTACTTGATTTGAGGGCCAACATAAAAGAAATAGAAAGGACACACTCACCTGATGGGTAAATGCCAAGGTAGAGTATGGAAAAGTGCATGTCGACACAGCAAAAGACTTCAGTGAGAATAGTTGAAATACTTAGTTTTAAAAACGTTTACCTATGGTGATTTCTTTAATGCTATTTTTCCTTCAGAATAAGGATTCCATTTTTTCCCCCCGAGCTCTAATTTGGGGATTATGTTAAAGTACTTAAGGCAATAAGTGAAGACACCCCTGTAACTCTAGAGGTTCTTAGTTATTCTATTCTTTGTGGAATCCAGAAATTTCTTCTGATTTAATCTTTAATTTTTTTTTCTGAAAAGATTAGCATTTCTGTTCACCCTATGTAGTTTCTTTTTTTTTTTAATTTTTTAACGTTTATTTATTATTGAGAGACAGAGAGAGATAGAGCATGAGAATGTGAGGGGCAGAGAGAGGGAGACACAGAATCCGAAGGAGGCTCCAGGCTCTGAGCTGTTAAGCACAGAGCGTGATGCAGGACTTGAACTCATGAACTGCGAGATCATGATGTGAGCCGTAGTTGGATGCTTAAGCGACTGAGCTACCCGGGCACCCCACCCTATGTAGTTTCTAATTTACCTCTTATAACTGGATTAATTTGACATCACCCAACACTAGGTGTCTTTTTTCTTTTTTTTTTTAATTTTTTTTTTTTAACGTTTATTTATTTTTGAGACAGAGAGAGACAGAGCATGAACGGGGGAAGGGCAAAGAGAGAGGGAGACACAGAATCAGAAGCAGGCTTCAGGCTCTGAGCCATCAGCCCAGAGCCCGACGCAGGGCTCGAACCCACGGACCGCGAGATTGTGACCCGAGCTGAAGTCGGACACTTAACCGACTGAGCCACCCAGGCGCCCCTAGGTGTCTTTTTTCAAAGACAAAGTCTTGATTGTCTTTATGAGAAAAAATGCCACAATACCCCAAACTACATTTGTTTCCAGAAAATTGTTTTTCTTCTAGAGAGAAAAAAAAAACATTTTCTTTAAAATTAATAATGATAAATCTATTTTTATACTTGAGTTTTAATGAGAATAAGTTTCTTCCCCACCAACCACTAAATCAGAATGGCAACCTGAAATCATTCACTATTGCTTAGCAGGAATATGTAAGCAACACGTTTTGGAAAGTTGTAGAGTTAAGTGAAAGTGTTGGTTTTGTAAGACATAATGCATTTAACTATTGAAAAAAAACAAAGAGAGAGAGAGGAGAGAAAGAAAGAAAGAAAGAAAGAAAGAAAGAAAGAAAGAAAGAAAGAAAGAAAGAAAGAAAGAAAAAGAAAGAAAGGAAATAAGGAAGGAAGAAAGAAAACAAGGAAGGAAGGAAGGAAGAAAGAAAGAAAGAAAGAAAGAAAGAAAGAAAGAAAGAAAGAAAGAAAGAAGACAAGGAAGGAAGGAAAAACCAAGGATAAATGCATGAAGTTAGGTATTCTACAAGAGTCCCTAACCCTCTTGGCATTGAACTAATTACTGCGGTAGTAAGTCACACATAAGCCAGATGGGTGGCTAGATGACAGAGGCAGTAAATGAGATCTTTTGCAACACCTTCTTCTTAGTTTAGGAATGTCCTAATTGTCCCCAGAGGCTGTATCCTGAATGGATCAAGGCTTCTGTTGTGACCTGTAGCCGCTGATCCATAGCACATATTCTTATATCAAACATGAATGAATGGGAAATAAGGGAAAGACAGGAAGGTTTTCGAATCATTAACCTAGCTGAAGTTTGCTCTTAGTGAAATAATCTTATATTTGAACAACCAGTCAAGATTGGGAGCCACGTGTGAGGCCCATGAGAAAACAGCACTTCCTTATTGTCACTAAAATGAGACTTATGGGTATTTGACTTTCTAAACTCTACTACAGCTACCATTTAGTGGTTGTCTTCTATGTACCAGGCACCAGACTAGGTACTAGCCTTATATTGTTTCTCTTTCTCATCTACAAACATGTAAGATGAGTATATCCCATTTTGCAGAAGAGGAAAGTGACCTCCAGTCAAGAGAATTGCCCGATGTCTCAGAATTTGTGGATAGAGACGATTATATTTAAATTAATTGTATTTTTAATTTGCATAACAACACTTAATTTTGTTGTGTTTATTCATAAAGCCATTTTTATTGTTGACATGCAATCAAGGAAAACCTCAAAAGTTTTAAGTGTTGCTTTCTGACATTGTAAATAATCTTTTTCTTGAAAAGCAAACGCTTAGGTCTTCAAAAAGCAAGACTCTTGTAGGTATAGCAATGTGTTTGTGGCTATGATTACACTCCAAGTCCAGATGTATGGGTCACTTTCTGTTTCTGGAATGTACCATATTTGTTTTGTCTTGTTTTTGTCTTCTTTTGATTCTTCCCCCTTGGCCCTCTACAAGGATTATTTCCTATGATGCACCATTCATCTGCCTAAGCCCAACTCAGCCTTCAGGTTCTCAGTTCAGATGTCAGTTCCTCAAGAAGCCGAGGTCATGTGCCCCAGCTGTGTGCTTCCATAACAGACTGGATTTGCCTGCTTGCATGCTTGTATCCCCCACTTGCCTGTGGGTGCCCAGAGTCTATTTTTTTCAGCTTTGTAGCCCCAGAACCAGCACAATGCAGAGCAGACACTCTGTTTATTTACTGTATGTACATTAAAGTATGAGTGAATATCAGACCTGCCAAAGTCAGATGAGAACTGCAATGCTTTATTAAGGGCTAAGGGCAAGGAAGAAACAGAAAATAGAACTATTTCAGAATGAAGACTGGAATTTAATAAAATGATGAGAGAGAGACAGACAGAGACAAAGAGGCAGACATAGGGTGGGGGGAGAGAGAGAGCAAGCATGCTGTAATTTATTGGTTAAGGACATGGAGTCAGGCAGTCTTGGATATGAATACTTACTTTTTGACCTTGGGCATGTTACTTAACTTCTCTGAACCACTTTTTCATGTGTTTAATTAAGAAAGACTTGGGGCGCCTGGGTGGCGCAGTCGGTTAAGCGTCCGACTTCAGCCAGGTCACGATCTCGCGGTCCGTGAGTTCGAGCCCCGCGTCAGGCTCTGGGCTGATGGCTCGGAGCCTGGAGCCTGTTTCCGATTCTGTGTCTCCCTCTCTCTCTGCCCCTCCCCCGTTCATGCTCTGTCTCTCTCTGTCCCAAAAATAAATAAATAAAAAAAAAAAAAAAAAAAAAAAAAAAGAAAGACTTGGACTAGTTTGATGTGTGCTATGTAATAAACCTTACATGTGTTATTATTATTATTATTATTATTATTAAGAAGGGTATGAGAAAAGTATTATTCTCTTGAATGAATGTACTTGGTTCTGTGCATCTTTTTCTTTGTTCCCTGTTGACATGGATGCTGAGTCTTTATGCTTTTTCTTGATTTTAGGTAGGGTAGAGGACGCTTTGTATTTTTATATCTGTTTTCCTTTATGTTGTTCCTATTTCTTTCATGACAGTGTTTGTATACATATACTCCTAAGGCTTCTTTTAACTGATGAGAATATGCAACATTAAAGGGATTTAACAAATAATTAAAAGACAATTAAAAAAAATCATACCACCTTCGCACAACGCATTTCTTTTTTGCACATAACTTGCCAGAAGTACAGATTCTTACCTAGTTATGATTATTATGTGTATATATGTTGCATATATAATATATATATAAACATAAATTGTATTTATGCTTTTTTGCTTAATATCTCATAATAAGTATTATCCATGTGCACTTCCAGAATAAAAAAAAAAAAAACATCTTGGGAAAAAGGCTTTGTTACATCAATTGGTCCCTTCAGCCCTTCTCATTGGTTACCATTGTACAGTCTAAATGCAATAGTCCGTCTAACATTATTGTGTATGTTCTATTATTTCATCACATTTCTTGTGGCATAGATTCGTAACCTTTTAATTATGGCAAAATATTCAAAAGGTTAGTGAAACAACCCCCAAAGGAGCTTCTAGTACACTGTAGTAGCCGAGGCTTATTGTCCCTGGCTTAAAACTGATTATGTGAAAGAACAGTGTGCACCTCTAGAAAGGCTAGCAATTCTGCCATCAGATAAATGATTGCAGCCTTCAGCGGGCTGGCTCCCTTTATTTTAGCTACCGGTTGTAGAGCTGTGAGACAGAAGCCTGCATGGAGAATGAGGGCCCAGACTTTTTTTTTTTTTTAACTGAAATGTCAAGCTATGTGACTATGCCCGGCTGAAGACGACCCCCTGCGAGATGTGATAAGCCCCAGGCCCTCTCCACACACTGCTCTGAAAATGCCGTGGGAGGGCTTCCCAGGCTGATGGAACTAATGACAGTAATAGCTCTGGGTAATTTGTCTTTTTCCTTACTGTGCACGTTCTCTCCATGTGGTGCACTTTATACCTACCACCAGGCTCACATCTGGAATGCTACGACCCTCTCGGTCCTGATTCAGATAGGTCGAATTCTCCTGTAAAGTAAATCTGACCTCTAATTTTCTTAATAATTCAGGATTATGCTAATGCTACTCAGCAACCAGTGTAGAATGGTAGAGGAGCCCTGAGGAAAGCTTAATCCCTTGTATCGGAAGCATGACCAAGTTTTCCTTGCATATTCGGCTATAATTTGTCTTCCCTATCGTTGTAATAGAGAAAATAAAAATTTTGGAAAATGGGTGATTTACATTATTTACGCTTTGTTTCTGGTTGTAGGGCATCCTCTGCTTAAGAAGAAATTTTCTGTTTCTTTTCCTTGGTAAACAGATTTTCTACTAAGGATTTATAAGAATACTAATGATAGGTTTGGGTTTTTAATTCTAACTGTAAAAAATACTTAGATAGTTAAAAAGACTGACAAAATAATTTCAGGGATAGATAAAACAGACTTCACAACAGCCTAATCTCATAAATGCAGTGTGCTTTCAGGAAGATTTTAACAATAAAAATCTTTTTTTAGTGCTGGCTCCACAACAAGATTATACTTTTAATATTGTATTTATGTCTTATACTTTTTGTATTTGTGTTAAAAATGGCCATATTATTAAAAGTGTAAACATCTGAGCATATCTCTTAGAAATACATAAATGATCTTAAGTTTTAAGAAATGTTTGTACTACATTAAAAGGGCAGCCTTCTCAATTTTAGCTCTCTGTGAATAAAGGGAGAATAAATTAGTATGTGAAATATTCCCCCAGAGAGCAAGAGATTTTCAGCCATTGTAGAGGTGTGAGAACCACACTATTTTCCAGAAAAACTATGTATACTCATTAGTATGGGTATCTGTATCATTGTCAAAATATTTATAAAGTTATTTCTCAATTATAGACACTTAATTTTATTACTTTCTTCTTCAATTGAGGTATAAGAAGGTGCTATGTTTGTTTTGAGGACTCAAGATTGTACACAAATTATGAGTTGTTCATATTGGTTAGTAATTTATGTTTCTCACAAGCAATGTAGAGATTATAAACATTTTTCTATTAATAATATCTGTGACTATAATTGGTCAATGAAAAGATAATTCATCAGTGGTGTTCAATCTGTCTCAGTACCCTTCACTATTATCTCAATTGCTCAACCTTCACACCGGTTTGAAGGCAGAAGAATTCGCATCGCTAAGTATTGGGTCCCCTCAGAATTTAACCATGGACTCACACCCACTCCATAAAATTCCTTATTTACCTTCTGGGTGGATGGTACAAACACATTCCAGAAAATAAATTTTTTTCTAACTTGGACATCCTGAGAGGTCAACACCCATCTATTGGTTCAGGATAAAGCCAATCTAATTAAGGAGGGAGAAACAGGGAAAAATGTCATTGTACGTGTCCCAGTGTCCTCCCCAGACCATTCCCTTCTGCTAGGTCTGAGCCTTTTAGGAAAGCTTGCTCTAGGAAAAAATAATGATCATTAATTATCCCTGGGTAAAGCAAAACAAGCTGCAGAAAGGCTACGGTGGCTAATTGTGACAGGTGTACTGTATTGACCCTTCCAGGGCCTCATCCCTGCGGGCAAGATTTGTGCACAGAGTGGAGCCTTCTGCTTATATGACAGATCATGGGAGGTAAAATAGTTGAGAGCAGCTTAGCTGATGAGTTTGGGATTCAACAAAAAATCTGCAGCATTTTAAATATTACACTCTTCATTTGTATATATGATGCTTTAAGGTATTTGACAAGAAAACTCCATGAAGAACAGCAGCGAATTAGATAGTATCCATGAGATTTCAGCGGAATCTGTCTAGTGTGGAAAATCAGTCAGTTCGTTTCACTAAATTAGCTGATGACCCAGTAACGCGAAATCAACAAGGACACCCTGTTCAAATGAGACCAAAGTTGACCACACCAGTTGTTTTTTGCCAACACTTTCTATTCATTGAGCTCGGATTCTCATTCAATCACCTGACATAGTCCTCATAACAGCTCCAAATGGTCCGCGTTATTACAAGAGACGAAGCTGAAGATCAGAGAGCTTCAAAACAGGGAAGGTAGTAAGATGTGAACCTAGAGTTGTTTGATGGCAAAGCCTCCATCTTGTTTCTCATCCTCTAATCCACCCTCCCTCCTCTTCCCAACTCTGTTTCCCCAGCCATGTGTGGTTTTCCTCTCAAAAGACAGTAAAGATCTAAGAAAACAAAGATCTGTAGCAAGAAAGAGTCAAACACATGGGGGTTTGAATCCTCTTTCTGCCAGTTAAGTGACCCTGGGCAGCTACCCTACGAGGTCTCACTGTTCTCCTTGACAAACTGTGGATAATCCTAACTCACAGAAGACAGAGTGAGAGAATCAGATAAGTGGCTGAGCACAGCAGACACTCAATGAGTGCCATACATTAATTTATAATGGTAAACTTCCCAAAGTTTGAGAGTTTTTTTTCAGGAACTTGAGGTAGAGGTCTTTATAAAAACATACCCTTTTTCTTTAGAAGACTCATAAAACTGAAGCACATTTATACGTAAAGGCGTATTTATTTACATTTTTATAAAACATGGCCTCTTAGGGTATTCATCACTTTTTGGACATGGTTGCTATATGTAAAATAGTACTTTGGAATATTTTTCTTTAAGCCAATTTCGTTAGCTTGTAAAACTGGTAAGCATGGCATTTTGATTTAGATAGTAGTTAAGATTTCATAGCTTATTTGGCTGATTCTTGAGAAATGCTGATAGTCATTTATCTTGAACTGCCTTCCTTCCAGTACCGCCTTTCCTAGAGAAGTGTTTCTTTGCATGTTGAAGGTGAATGGGGAAGTTAACCAGTCCTTAAGAGCCTACTGGGTGAGTATTCTGGACATGATCAACTGTTATGTTTTCATTGCTTTATTGATTTAGCCGAGGTTTATTGAACTCTTGACTATGTCTAAATTCTGCAAAATTACAAAGATAGGTAAAAAAGGCCTTTTGACGTAAGGCAGCTTATTGTTGAGTAAGGGAGCTGAAATATTATATATAAATAGATATAAACTTGTGAAAAGGCAAAAAAATTGGTTCCAGGAGGAAGAGTCCTTTTAGCTGAAGGGATTAGGCTTCACAGGTGATTTTTGAACTTGGTTTTTGAGCAGGTATGATTGGATGAAGATAAGGGGAAGGCATTTCAGGTGGAAGAAGGAAGGAATAAAATAAGCAAAAACATGGCTGATAGAGTGAGGGCTGTGTACAGGGAACAATAAGTCCTCCTGTGGGTGCATTTTCACTGTGAGTTTACAGCAGAATCACATATTCTCAAGTCCCACCTTAATCTCCCCAAAGTCCCTCTGGGATGAGGCCCAGCAGTCAGCCTATTTGCCATGGATCCCAGTGGATTCTGATAGAACCACTGAGAAACACAGACATGGATGAGTAACTGGAAGTAATGGAATGGCTGGAGGGTAGACAAATGGCTCTTAGCCCAGACTGTGCACACATTAGAATCACACAGACAGGTGGCTCTTCCTCCCTCCCTCCCTCTCTCCCATCCTTCTTTCCTTCTTTCCTCTTCTCTTCTTCCTGCCCCTCCTCCTTCCTCTCAGTCTTTCACTTTCTTTCATACCTAAGTCCCATACCAATTAAACAAGAATCTCTGTATTTTTTACTTTTTATTATGGAATTAAAAAAATTGAAGTATAATTAACATACAGTGTTATATTCGTTTCAGGCATACAATATAGTGATTCAACGATTCTATACAGTGTTCATCACAATAGGTGGACCCTTCATCCCCTTTATCTATTTTAACCCCCCCCCCACCACCACTCCCTTCTGGAAAACACCAGTTTGTTTTCTGTATGTAAGAGTCCATTTTTTGGTTTGTCTCTTTTTTTTCTTTGTTTTATTTCTTAAATTCGACATATGAGTGAAATCATATGATTATATTTGTCTTTCTCTGACTTATTTCACTTAGCATTATACCTTCTAGGTCCATCCATGTTGTTGCATATGGCAGGATCTCATTCTTTCTTATGGCTGAGTAATATCCCATTGTATTATTATGGAAAATTTAGGATATATACAAAGTAAGCAGAACAGTACAGTGGACACCCATGCACCCACTACCCAATTTCAACAACCAGAAACTTGTGGCCAGTTGTACTTCATTTGTACCTCTACCACCTTTCTCACCTTCTGTATTATTTTGAAGCAAATCTTGGATGTTATAAAATTTCATCTGTAATTTCAGTGTGTATCTCTAAGTAAGTTGTAGAAGTGCCATAATACTGTTATAACACTGAAAAAATACTTTTTTTTTTCTAATGTTTATTTATTTTTGAGAGAGAGAGAGAGACAGAGTGCAAGCATGGGAGGGGCAGAGAGAGAGGGAGACGCAGAATCTGAAGCAGGCTCCAGGCTCTGAGCTGTCAGCACAGAGCCTGATGCGGAGCTTGAACTCACCAACTGTGAGATCATGACCTGACCTGAAGTTGGACACTTAACTGACTGAGCCACCCAGGTGCCCCCAAAAATACTTTTTTAATAATCACAAAATACCCAGTTGCGTTCTGATTTTTAACCCTTTCATAAATGTAAGTGTGTTTGTGTACTATTTTTTACAGATTGTTTGAATCAGGGTTTTGACTAGGTTCATGCATTATGATTGGTTGATATGTCTCCTTCAATCTATGTGTTGCCTCTCCATTTCTCTCTTTTGGTTTAGTTTTGTTCAAGAAAATATACTGTCCTACAGTTTCCCTTCCCCTGCATTATACTGATTGCATTTCCGTGGTGTAATGCAACATATTTTCTAATCATCTATAGATATTTGGATCTAGAGCTTTGATAAGATTTAGGTTCCAGTTTTTGTTTTTGTTTTTTGCAAGACCATTTTCTAGGTAGTGATGTGTTCTTCCGTTAGGAGCATATAATATCCACATGTCTTTCTTATTGAGGTATTAGCAACCACTGATGATCAATGCCTAGAGCCATTTATTTAATATAAATTGTAAAATAATGATATTCTATCTTCATTTACTTGCTGGAATGCTTTTGCAAAGAGACATTTTCTTTCATCTACTAGTTGCTTAAAATGTGGAACAGTTTAAATAGAAAAGGCAAGGGAGACTGGGTGGCTCAGTCAGTTGAACATCTGAGTTTTGATTTCTGCTCAGGTCATGATCCCAGGGTCATGGTTGCTTGCCATTTCCTTATTTTTTTTGAAATTAATTTCTAACTTTTTTCACTGTTAAATGAAGAAAAGTATTGCCCCTTTTGAAATACAAATATATTGACTATGTAATTGAAAAAACATTTTTTTCCCTCTGTCAGTCATTGTCTTATATGCTTAGCATAGATATCCAGCTTAATAGTGTATGATATGGTCTTCCTAGAACACAGCTGAAGACCTGGTAAATCGAGGAAATGTGAGGGGTGGTGCTAGAAGACAGACGTCTGTGGAATGATGCACATCCTCTTTCAAGTTGGGAGGGTGGAGACCTGCTTCATGCTTCATGCTGGGGGTGGGGTGGGGTGGGGAGAGCATTTAACAACATGGGCACCACTCAAGGGAATCCCTTTATTTCTCTTTTGCATATGAGGACCCTAGAGTAGCTAGTTGAGGCTCTCTAGTTAAATAAAAAAATCAGGTAGTCTTATGAAGACTTTTCATCAGTATGTGTTAGTAGGGATTTTATCTGCTTATTTTGGCTGCAATTTCCAATTTTTAAAAATGCCCCTCTCCCCAAATCCTAACTCTTGTAGATTCATTAACGTTGAACCAAATCTGGCTAAATTCAGCAGACTGCTTATTTTTAAGTATTTTGTAATTGTGTTTTTTGAATTATTGTGCATGTACAATAAGCAAGACATATACAATACCCTTGCTAAGGCATGTGTATGGCTGAAGAGGGGTCTTTCAGTGGTTCAGTAGTGAAAACAAAACAAGCAACAAAGATTGTGATGGTTCAGAGCGTGTCGTTGGAAGACTTCTTAATTTCTGCTAGCAAAAGGTTATGTTGGGGGAATCTCAAGGAGAGCTGGTGATGTTTGTGTGAGGCAGAAAAATAAATATAAAAGCTAAGAGGGAAGGTAGAAGAGAGGGGAGAAAATAGTGCCAGGCTAGGACAGCAGTATCAACTTATATCTTCTGATTCTGGTTTAGCTTTCTATGGCCGGAGAAGAGGACTCAGGAGTTCTTAGAACAGGAAGGAATAAAGAAACTCTTTCCTTCTTATCGTCTCTGGATATTTCAGAGAAGAGTGAAGGCCAAGGGAGAGAACGAGATTGGGCGGGGGTGATTCTTGGTTCTGGAGGACAAAAAGAAGGAGAGGTGAAATGGGATTAGTGCAAAAGCCTCTTCTCTTAAGCTGGTAGTGATCCTTGGTTGAAGAGATCTGTACTATGGATGAATTAAATTAAAATTAAAGCTATGTATGAGGTCTGGCTGTAATAGGTTATTTGTGAAGAACTTGATCACTAGGGAGAAAGATGATTGGGTATGATAAATTGTAATATTTGTGTGTGTGTGTGTGTGTGTGTGTGTGTGTGTGTGTGTGTGTAATGAGAGATCCATATAAAATTTTTGTTTTGTTTGTCTGGAGAATGTCAACCTAGACTAAAGTGAATCTCAAAAGTCTTCATTGATATACAAAGGAGTTAACATGGGTGGCTTAGTTGGTTAAGCATCTCTTTTGTGTGTGTGTGTGTGTGTGTGTGTGTGTGTGTGTGTGTAATTTTATTTACTTATTTTTGAGAAAGAGAGAGAACAAGTGAGTGAGTAGGAGAGGGGCACAGAGAGAGGCAGAGAATACCAAGCAGACTCCACACTATCAGTGCAGAGACCAGAGACCCATGCAGGGCTTGAACCCACAAACCCTCTGAGATCATGACCTGAACTGAAACCAAGAGTGGGACACTCAATCAATTGAGCCACCCAGGCACCCTGGTTAAGTGTCTGTCTCTTGATTTTGGCTCAGGTCATGATCTCGTAGTTCATGAGATTGAGCCCCGTGTTGGGCTCCTCGCTCACAGCATGGAGCCTCTTGGGATCCTCTCTCTCTCTCTCTCTCTCTCTCTCTCCTCCCCTGCTTGAGTGTGCTCTATCTCTAAATAAATAAATAAACTTTATTTAAAAAAAACCCATATAGGGGCGCCTGGGTGGCTTGGTCGGTTAAGCGTACGACTTTGGGACTTTGGCTCAGGTGATGATCTCACGGTCCGTGAGTTCGAGCCCCGCGTCGGGCTCTGTGCTGACCGCTCAGAGCCTGCAGCCTGTTTCAGATTCTGTGTCTCCCTCTGTCTCTGCCCCTCCCCTGTTCATGCTCTGTCTCTCTCTGTCTCAAAAACAAATAAACGTTGAAAAAAAAATTTTTTTTAAAAATAAGTAAAAAAACCCATATATACATGGAAAGACTTGAGGCTTAGCAAAATGCAAAGCAATTCATCAATGAGAGCTATATTAGTATCCAGAAATCTAATGGCTGCTGTCACTGTTAATAATTGTTGGAGACTGCTTGTCAACAAATTGGATTGTTTGTCATAGACACTGACAAATTATGGTATAAGGATCTAGAACTTTTGTGTACATTTAAAATATTTATGTGAATATACATATCCATATGTATATTTGTAATGAGAGTGTTTTCCTGCATTATAGGAATGTTGTCCTGCATATACATTCCTAGATTTGTCCAATAGGGCTTGAAATCTTTTTACTAAATGCTGGAACTTATCATGACATTTATATACTCTGACATGCAATCATCTTGGTTTTAATGAAAATATTTTCCTTAAATATTTTGAAAGTAAAGCATCTTCACTGAATCAAAACTGACATTTTAATTTGAACTCTCCATTCAGGAAGGAGTTTGCAGTCAGAATTTGTCATTAAAAAAACTCAATGAAATGAAAAATAATGATATGCTGGCTTGATCCTACAGGCATCTGGAATAGAAGTGCAAAAGATTCTATATTTTAATGCACAGTTGGCTTCTTTTACTGCCAGGCAGGGATTAAGTGGGAGGCAGCTCTTGGTACCATAGAAAGGGCCATGGCCTTCAACTCAGAAGAACTGCATTTAAGACAGAGCCGTGTCGCTTATCAGTGGGATGCCTTTGTTCAAGTAACAGTTTCTTCATTCTTAAAATTGGGATGATGATAGGTATGTCACAGAGTCTTAAGGCAAAAATGCACGGAAGAGTGTTACAAACAAAATCTTATGCAAGTGTAAGATTATTGAAGATATTCCTTATATATTTTCTAATAAATGGTATTGTTTACATTCAAGTTCTATAAAAATCAATACATATTTGTTTCAATTTTTTCAATTACCTTATTGCAAAAGCAATACATAGTAAAGGTAAAATTTAAAAAGCAGAAAATTTTAAAAAAGCAAAAAGAGGAACTGAGAATTGCCCATAATCATTCTAAACAATCATTATCACGTTTATGTCATTTTCATTGAAACTTTTACTTCTGTATAGTTTTTAAAAGCATACACTATTATTGCAATGCACAATATACAGTATGTTGT
The DNA here is from genome assembly GCF_018350195.1 of Panthera tigris. Lineage (NCBI taxonomy): Eukaryota > Metazoa > Chordata > Mammalia > Carnivora > Felidae > Panthera > Panthera tigris. The sequence continues at coordinate 200,337,367 of NC_056660.1, read as the reverse complement.
TTGTACCTTTTCCCTTAACATTATATTATGATTATGTTGTTATGACAACACATGTACTTTATAGGATTGTATAAGTTAACATATACTCCTTTATGTGAATGAACCATAAATTATGATTTACTGAACTATTTCCATATTAGTTGAACAAAGACTTTAGGATTTTCCAATCTTTCAAAGACATGAATATTCTTTTCTATTACTCCTTGCATATGTTCACTAGTATTTCTGGATGAAAGAGTAAACAGCACTTGAAGCCTTTTAATATAAATTGCCAACTTCTAGGCTGACTGCCAGTTTCTATTCTTCCTTGTAGTGTGTAAAGATGCCTGTTTCCCCACATTTTAATCAATGTTGGGCATTATAATAACTTAAAAAATCTTTGTCAAGGTCATAGGTGCAAATATTATCTCACCGTTTTTACTTAGCATTTAAATCAATATATATAGTCCAGTTGTAGTTCTTTTTTAACTTGTTAATGACGTTGGTCCAACTTTTTCTCATTAATTTTTATGAGATTTTTACACATTAAGGTTGCTAATCCCTTCTTCTATATGTTGTGAATATGTTTTCCCACTTTCTCATTGCCTTTACATTATGTTTATGATGCTATTTAAAAGTGATGTACGCAAGGGCACCTGGATGGCTTGGTCGGTTAAGCATCCAACTCTTGGTGTCTGCTTAGGTCATGATCTCATGGTTCGTGGGTTCGAGCACCAAATCAGGTTCTGCACTGACAGCACGGAGCCTGCTTGGGATTCTCTCTCTCCCTCTGTCTCTGCCCCTCCCCTGCTGACTCTCTCTGTTTCTCTTTCAAAATAAATAAATAAACTTTTAAAAATGATGTATGCATTTTTAATTCACGGTAGTAGTGCTTTATTTATCTGTCATTGTTAAAGAATGAGCAATTCTACCTAAATAACGTTTCCAACTAATTGAGGCTTTTATATAAATGCAGAACTTAAAATAAAGACAATTTTTAAATGAAAAAAATGTTTAAATGACAGATCATTCTAAATTGTGTAATCTACCTCCTTGCCTCTTTGTACAAGATGTACTGCACAAATTTATAAAGATATATATACATATACATAAAAAATTTGGTCTTCAAAACAACCTTGCAAAATTATTATTATCTCCTTTTATAGCTGTGCCACTGAGGTTACAGAGACAATAGGTAACAAACACAGCTTATAAGGGGTAGAACTATGATTTGAATCTAAGCTGGGACCCACCGCTTTTGATGTATACTCAACACACTTCTATTGTGTATCAATGTTCTGAGCCCCATCAGTCTGTATGAATGTCCAGGGCTATCTTTGCGTGATATCTGTTCTTTGGATTTGTGGGTATTTCTTCTGAACTAGTTTTTTATATGTGCTTCCTCAATGTCAGCAAGGTAACTCGAAATGTACCCTGCCTTCGGTTTACTGGCTTCTGACGCAGCCAACAATAACAGATAAATACAGATGATCAGTGTGTGTCAGCCGCTTAACAGTTCCTTGGCCTTCTGCCTACCAGTGTTTTCATTTGCTACTCTTACTCTGTTGTAGGGTGGAGAGGGATAACCACGTTTGTAAAAACTATGTGCAAGCAATGAGTAAAAAATTTTTTGAGCAAAGTCTGAAAGGCTTTTCTATAAGTAAAAACCCTGAGTTTGTTTTGCCTCAATCTGACTCTCAAATTTATTGATGTTCGCAGCACCATATGTAATAAACACTTTAGTAACTTTATCCCATTTAGTCCTTAATACGACACTGCAGATTAGAATAATTATCCATTTTCACCTTACAATCGAGGAAACTGGAATGTAAAGAAAATAACTAACTTGCCCGAGATTGTATTACCTTGAGGTTGTGGCTTCTGTTTGGAACTCTTTATTTGCTGATCTTAGGCTGGGTGGCAAGACAAACAGTCTTAAAATAACTAAAGAGTTACTGTATCTCAGTATTCGGTGGCAGAGATCTGACTGGAAAATGTGAAAGGTAGCCAGTGGTCAAAATTTTTGTTTAGGAGAGTTAAGCTCTGAAGAAAATCTATGCATTTTAGGGTAAGATTGAATTTAATACTACAACGTGATATCTAGTTTGAAAGCGTACTTACCTGGCCAAAAGACAAACATCTAGTCCTTTGCTAAAGATATTTGCAGTGTACTACAAAATAAGATTCTTGTTATGATGAGAATATTTATATAGAATAAATTATACACAATTATAATTTGAATTTGATAGTGATGATTTAGTTCAATATGTATATGTTGAATGTTTACCGTTACATCTGGCACCATGCTATATGATAGAGTTGGGTGGGTGGGAGTATAATTGGGTATAGAGTAATAAAATACTGAATAAGTATACATTACAGAATAATATTAGCATGTACATCTGTATTTACAAAGTGCTGTCATATCAGATTTATTCCCAGGTGGGTTCCAAACTGAAAAAGATCAGTGGAAGTCAAAGAAAGACTTACTTTGGGTAGCAAATGGTGGTAAGATTTTGGTAGAGAATGAGAGATAAGTCTCTTAGCTAAATAAGGAATAAATTGCACTGTTTGTTGGCTTTTGGTGACAAATAACAAAATTGACTCGATAACCAGAACCAAAATCACAAAAAGAGATTTTGTGAGGCCGCCAAAACAAAAAGCAGAGTTTAAAAAAATCAGTATCTTAAAGGAAGGGAACCAGGGCAGCTTCGAGGGCCCAGAAAGCAGGAATTACACTCACCAATGGATAATTCAACTTCAACTGTCTGTGATCTTTGTTTCTTTCTGCCAAACTAAAAAATACCTGGATGTGCTAAAATCATTGTGAGGTGATTGACTAGACCTTATTTGTATCTTCTCCAGTTAAGAGCTCAATTTATCAAAGAGTTTGGTTTAGTTTAGTTTAGTTTAGTTTAGTTTTTAAATTACAATCAGTATCTGTGACCAGAAAATCGTCCAAAATGCCCTGGAATCAAACATCTGAACTGCAATATAGTTGGTTTATTCTGTAGCTTGATTGACTTGCTGACTGTCTACTCTGATCACCCTGGTAATCTGTCCAGTCTGAGACCATGTGTACCTTCCTCTGTGCCACACTGGTTTTTACAGGTCACTGGTCTAGACCTGTGGGGAGGTCTCAGGTCTTTTAGATCTTGACTGCCAAGCGAATTCCATCATTTTTTTTAGTTGGCCCCAATTTGCCAGACAATGCCGAATATTGATCTGACCCCCAGTTTGGGTTTAAGCTGATTATTCACTACAGATATAATACTGTTTGCAGTCCTCACCCATCCTCTCCCTCCAGATCAAACCCAAACGAATCAAACCAAAAGCCCACATACTACTTACATGTTTTGTTGTTTTAATTTTTTTTATATGTTCTGATCAGTAAAAATGGAAGATAGTGTAATGCTGTAGGTAAGAGATGGAATATGGAACTAATCTGCCTGGTTCAAATCTTGGGTCCACCCCCTACTGTTTGACATTGGGAAAGACACTTAACGTCTATAATTTTATCATCTATAAAACAGGGACCACAATAGTGCCTAACATTTAGAATTGCTATAAGGATTGAGAGGAGGGGGTGTGGGATGGGTTAAATAGGTAATGGGGATTAAGGAATGGACTTGTGATGAGCACCAGATGATGTATGGAAGTGTTAAATCACTATATTGTACACCTGAAACTAATATTACATTGTATGTTAGCTAATTGAAATTTTAATAAAAACTTTTAAAAAAAGAATTGCTATGAGGATTCGGAGAGTTCAAATATTTGAAGGTCTTATGTCAGTACATGGTACATAATTAATTCTAAATGTGGATTAACTGTCAGTGTTAGGGAAAAATCCAGATGGGTCTCACTCCATATCAGAGTATCTTTTAGACTAAAAAATAAATGGATCATTTTTCTGAGATAAGATATCTGATCCTTTAAAACAACTGAAAATATCTTTTTTAAAAGATTTTTTTTTAATTTTTAAGTAATCTCTGCACCCATCGTGCAGACTTGAACTCACAACCCCAAGATCAGGAGTCACATGCTCCACTGACTGAGCCAGCCAGGTGCCCCTAAAACACCTGAAAATATCTTAATAGAAATAAATTCCAATCAAAATTCTTTTTTTTAATTTTTAAAATTTTCATTTAGTTTTGAGAGACAGAGAGAGGCAGAGCACAAGTGGGGAAGGAGCAGAGAGAGAGGGAGACAAAGAATCTGAAGCAGGCTCCAGGCTCTGAGCTGTCAGCACAGAGCCCAACGCGGGGCTCGAACTCACAAACTGTGAGATCATGACCTGCACAGAAGTCAGACGCTCAACTGACTGAGCCACCCAGGTGCCCCTCCAATCAAAATTCTTAAATACAAAATCTAAAAAGTACTATTTATTTTTTTATTTATTCGAGTTCATCAAAGTTACTAAATACCTTTCATTAAAATATAATATTGACTCTAAATACTCCATAAATGTTCTGAACACTAAAGGATTTCTGCCTCTACATCATTAGATAGTTATAGTCACTCCTTATAAAACTAGTGAATATTTAATTCATACACATTTTCAAATTGTAATTCCATGAAGTCATAAGCATGGTAGGAAAAATGGGTTACTGATGTGGTGAAAAGAGGCCCAACTTTCTCTTTTCACCAAGTAAGACCAACCATTCCATGTTAGGTTTAGATGGTCAACATCTAGTTTTTCCAATAAAAAGAGAAACATATTTTAAACTTCAGCTGTGCACTAATGTATTAAAGGTGCTGGGTGGTCTACTTCACATGGTATAACTCCTTCCATCTTGATTTGAGATATGGTACTCTAAGGGTTAATTCTTTGTGTGAACTTAGCTGGGCCATGGATTACCCAGATACTTGATCAAACATTATTCTGGATGTTTCTGTATTGATGTTTTGTTTTGTTCTGTTTTTCATGCCCTTTTTTGTTTTTTAATCTCCAAATTATTTATTTATTTTATTTATTTTAAATGTTTACTTATTTATTTTAGAAAAAGAGAGAGAGTGTGAGTAGGGGAGAAGGGCAGAGTGACAGAGAGAATCTTAAGCAGGATCCACACTGAGCGTGGAGCCCAATGAGAGGCTTAACACAGGCCTGACGCAGGGCTCGATCCTATGACCACGAGACCATGACCTGAGCTGATATCAAGAGTCAGATGTTCAACCAACTGAGTCACCCAAGCACCTTTCTCCAAATTTTTACTTAAATTCCAGTTAGTTAAGAGGCAGTGTAATATTTCTGGTGTGGAATTTATAGGATTAATGATTTATCACTTACATACAACACCCAGTGCTCATCTGTGATGTTGTTTTTGAATGAGATTTACATTTAATGGTGGACTATGGTGGACTTTGAGTAAAGTGCATTGCCTTCCAAGAAGTGGCTGGGCCTCATCCAATCAATTGAAGACCTGAAGAGAACAAAAGCAGACCTCTCTGGAGTAAGAAAGACTTCTTTAGCACACTGCCTTTGGATTTTATCTGCAACATTAGCCCTTTCTGGTTCTACAGCTGATGGTCTTTAGACTTGAACTAGGATACTGGTTCTCCTGAGTCTCCAGCCTGCTGGCCCACCCTGCAAATTTTGGATTTGCCAGTCTCCATAAACATATAGCCAATTCATTATAATAATTTTTTTCCTATATATTTGCACATGCTATTGGTTCTGTTTATCTGGAGAACCTTGACTAATGCAGGTATGGCATAACACCTTTGTGTAAAGGTTTTCAAAAGTACCCTATTACCTACAGGATCGAAAAGCCTCCTTTGGTCCTTTGTGATCTAGTCTCTTGGAATTATAAAATACTTGGAATTCTCAAAAGGGAATTCCTTGTTCATGCTGACCCTTTTACCTCATATGCCTTTTGCTGCTTGTTTGAAAAAGTCTTATCCTTTATTTCTCAATTCAGATATCATTATTAGTTCAGGGAATATTGCCAGATACCCCGTTAAAGCTAAATGCTATGATTTGGAAACACCTGTTCATCTTCTTACACCATTCATCTCATTGCTAGATTTATTTGTTCATATGTCTGTCCTCTCCCTCAACTTCACGAGGTAAGTGATCTCATCAATGTTCATGTTTATAGTATTTAGTAAAGCTCCTGGCAGCATTTATAAGTCCATACTGGTATAATATTCTTCCAATCAAAAACCTCAGTCATTCTGTTGTGTGTGCTTCTGGCCACACACTAATTAGCCTTCTTGAAAATATTAATGGCTGTTTGAGTCTGAATTTCTGTGGATGTTCATTACCATTGAATTTCTAACATATACCTCAATAGTTGTGAATAATATAACAAAAGTTAAATAGATAGCCTTTGTTTGTCTAGAATAATATAGATTGTGGAGTATCTTTAAAGATGATCTTTGAGGCCCTAGTGGCTCACCTATAGGTTTTCAGAAGATTAGTTGTGATATGTTGAAAACCCAGATAAATATGAAAAGGTTTTCTTTCTTTCTTTTCTTTTTAATTTCTTTTTCTTTTAATTCTTTAATGTTTATTTATTTATTTATTTATTTACTTTTAACATTTATTTATTTTTGAGAGACAGAGCACAAGTGGGGGAGGGCCAGAGAGAGAGGGAGACATAGAACCCAAAGCAGGCTCTGGGTTATCAGCACAGAGCCTGACAAGGGGCTTGAACCCACAGACTGAGAGATCATGACCTGAGCCGAAGTCAGACTCTTAACTGACTGAGACACCCAGGTGCCCCTTTATGTTTATTTATTTTTGAAAGAGAGAGCGAGAGAGAGAGAGAGAGAGAGAGAGAGAAACTCTCATGAGCGTGGGAGGGGCAGAGAGAGAGAGGGAGACACAGAATCTGAAGCAGGCTCCAGGCAATGAGCTATCAGCACTTAGCCCCACACGGGGCTTGAGCTCATAAACCATGAGATCATGACCTGAGTCAAAGTCAGGCGCTTTACCAACTGAGCCACCCAGGCACCCGAAGAGGGCTTTCTTTATATCACAAAAGATTGTACATTTTCCTAGGGCATATTTAATTATAATACCTCCTTGTGTATTTATTTATTTAAAGTTAGTTTTTACCTCCTTGTTAGAGTGATTGGCTGCTGAGAAATAAAAAATTCCAGTTCATGAACCCCTGTAGTAAAGATCAATCTGAAATAACAATGAGAAAAATATACTGACATTGACAAAAATTATATTTACACATGTATCTCAGAGCACATATTTATCACATGAAGTTTGTCTTATCTGAAGTGCCTAGTGGAGGAGAAAAGGTCAAAAGAGTTGCAGACGCCACTACCTGGAGCGACCCGCGCTGCTGAGCCATGGTCAACCGCACTATGTTCTTTGACATTACCATGGATGGCGGATCCTTGGGCTGCGTCTCCTTCAAGGTGTTTGCAGACAAATTTCCAAAGACAGCAGAAAATTTTCATGCTCTGAGCACTGGTGAGAAAGGATTTGGTTATAAAGGTTCTTGCTTTCATAGGATTATTTGGGGATTTCTGTGCCAGGATGGTGACTTCACATGCCACAATGGCACCAGTGGCAAGTCAATCTGTGGGGAGAAATTGGATAAGAGGAATTTCATCCTGAAGCACATGGGTCCTGGCATCTTGTCTATGGCAAATGCTGGACCCAACACCAACGGTTCCCGCTTTTTCATCTGCACTGCCAAGACTGAGTGGTTGGATGGCAAGTATGTGGTCTTTGACAAGATGAAAGAGGGCAAGAATATTGTGGAAGCCATGGAGCACTTTGGGGCCAAGAATGGCAAGACCAGCAAGATCACCATTGCTGACTGTGAACAAATCTAATAAATTTAGCAATGTTTATCTTAATTACCAGACCATTCCTTCTGTAGCTCAGGACAGCACCCCTTCCCCCCCATCTGCTCAAAATATCCTATAATCTTTGTGTTCTTGCTGCAGTTTGGTGTGTTCTATATTTCCTTACACCCTCCAAGTCTAGCTGGATTGCAGAGTAAGCTTATGATTATGAAATAAAAACTCAACAACAACAACAATAAGAAAAAGTTATAGAGAGATTCTGGATAACTGTAAGTCATCATATGTTCTTTCCAAGTGAGATTTTTTTTTAATGTGATTCCTTCATGAGAAAAACTTCTGGGGGTTTCCAGCCTCTTCTGATATGTCAATTTTGTCTGCCACCCCACCACCAAATCATCAAATAGAACTACAGAACCATGATTCTTAATCCCATCCTTAGCTCACATAAACTGTTATTTCACCAATGTTTCAAATCTATTAAATACACAAAAATAAAATTCTGTATACACACACATGTATATATATGTATGGATATGAGTATCACTTCACGATTCTTATTATTATTCATTACACTCTATCCTGTTCTGTCATCTTAGGCTAGACTCATTTATTCCCAACATTACTTCTGAGAATGAAATTTCTAACAATAGAACATGTTCCTGAGGTACACTCTTCCCATGAATGAAGCCTTAATGGTTCTTCTCAATAGAGCCTGACACTCAGCTCTGTCACTAGGTCTTCTGGAAAGTAGAAAGTTCTTACTCTGTTCCTGCCCTAAATCCTCAAAGTCAATAAGAACTTTGCACAGTTACCAAAGAAATTGCCCTATTGTTCCTGTAGACAAAACTCAATATAAGAATACTAAGCAAATACTTTTCTGCTTGCAATGTTGTCTAGTGGGCATGGTGTGCCCAGAACTCTATTAGGAACTGGCCTGTTCAGGGTGAGGGTAATACTCAGTTGCAACAGCTTTAAACATGCTGACTGTTTTTTCCCTACTTTGGTGGATAGATTTTCATAATTTTTAATAATTACACAGTATTACACACACAGATTAGTCATCATATGACTTACTTCTAGGGGCATCTGGGTGGCTCAGTTGGTTAAGCATCTGACTTGAGCTCAGGTCATGATCTCACAGTCCGTGAGTTTGAGCCCTGCGTCAGGCTCTGTGCTGACAGCTCAGAGCCTAGAGCCTGCTTCAGATTCTGTGTCTCCATCTCTGTCTGCCCCTTCCCTGCTTGTACCCTGTCTGTGTCTCTCAAAAATAAAATAAAAACATAAAAAAATTATATGGCTTACATCTTATTGTTGGGACATCCCTATGCATATACTACTTTGAGTGGTTTCTGCAAACTATCTTATTATTTCCTTGGACCCTTTTTCAGACTTGTAGTTGCTGAATCAAAGAACATGTTTAGTTGTAAAATCTTTGATTTAGATTCTAAAATTGCCTTCTAGAAATGTATCAATTTACAGTTGTGCTAGTCATGTATGATCAGCCAGTATCCTGTATCTTCTCCTAAAACAGGCATTAGTTTTAACAAATGCACACTTAACACTTCACAGAGGACATTATTTAGGCATTGGTTAATATGAAAAATTGTCTCTGGGTTCAGTAAAGTAGCCTTTAAAATTCTTTTGCCAATATTTTTTCCAATGCATGTTTATTATTAAAAATTCAGGAGCGCCTGGGTGGCTCAGTCGGTTGGGCGTCCGGCTTCAGCTCAGGTCACGATCTCGCGGTCCGGGAGTTCGAGCCCTGCGTGGGGTTCTGGGCTGATGGCTTGGAGCCTGGAGCCTGCTTCGGATTCTGTGTCTCCCTCTCTCCCTGCCCCTCCCCTGTTCATGCTCTGTCTCTCTCTGTCTCAAAAATAAACGTTAAAAAAAAATTCAGATTTTAGGAATAATGATTCATTTAATGTACCAAATAGTGAACGTGACTGCAGAGTAATTTCTCTGTTGTATAATGGTTGATTGAATTATATGCTAGAAAATCTTTCATAATATTGGTAACTTTAATACACTAACAGAAACTTTTACTAAACTTTGCTTTTAACATTTAATGAAAGACCTCACAACAACTTAGTGAAGATTATGTCACCAAATCTTTCCTTATTTGAATTATTAATTCAAGTGTTTTTAAACTTTGACAAGAAAAAGAAATCCAAAAATATATAGTAGACTTAATATGAAAACAAATTTAAACATCTACTAATTTTTGAAAAAGCAATGTGCTCTGATTTCAGAAGTGAGAAAGACAGCAGAATACAGAAGAAACTGATTGGGGACATTCTCTTGTTTTCAATATTAGTTTCAGTTTCTCTATGATAGATGTCTCATTTTTAAAGTCTTTATTTAAATTCCAGTTAGTTAACATACAGTGTAATATTAGTATCATGTTTACAATATAGTAATTCAACACTTCCATACATCACCCGGTGCTCATCACAGCAAGTGCACTCCTTAATCCCCATCACCTATTTTACCCATCTCCCCACTCACCTCCCCTCTGGTAACCAACAGTTTGTTCTCTGTAGTTAAGTCTGTTTCTTGGTTTGCTTTTCTCTCTCTTTTTCCCTTTCCTCATTTGTTTTGTTCCTTAGATTCCACCTATGAGTGAAATCATATGGTATTTTCCTTTCTCTGGTTCATTTCACTTAAAATTATACTTTCTAGCTTCTTCCATGTCCTTGCAAATGGCAAGATTTCATTCCTTTTTATGGCTGGATAATATTCCATTATATATATATATATGTGTGTGTGTGTGTGTATATATATATATATACATACACATATATATACATATATACATATATATACACACACAGACACACACACACATACACACACACACACACACACACATCTTATTTATCCATTCATCAGTCATTGGACACTGGGCTGTTTCTATAATATGGCTATTGTAAATACTGCTGCTATAAACCTTGGGATGTGTGTATCCCCTTGAATTAGTATTTTTGTATTTTTTTGGTAAATACCCAGTAGTGTGATTGCCGGATTGTAGGTTATTTCTATTTTTAACTTTTTGAGGAATCTCAATACTCTCTACACCAGTTTGCATTCCCACCAAAAATGCAAGAGGGTTCCCCTTTCTCCACATCCCTCACCAATACCTGTCGTTTCTTGTGTTGGTGATTTTCTTTCATCAGTGTCTTAGAGTTTGCAGAGTATAGGTCTTTCACCTCTTTGGTTAGATTTATTCCTAGGTATCCCATTGGTTTTGGTGCATTTGTAAATGGGATTGGTTCATTAATTTCTTATTATTGGTATATAGAAATGCAAGATTTCTGTACACTGAGTTTGTACCTGTGACTTTCCTGAATTCAGTTGTCAGTTTTTTGGTGGAATCCTTCAAGTTTTCTCTATATAATATCATGTCATCTGCAAGTAGTAAAAATTTGACTTCTTTCTTGCTGATTTGGATTCCTTTTCTTTCTTTCTTTCTTTCTTTCTTTCTTTCTTTCTTTCTTTCTTTCTTTCTTCCTTTCTTTTCTTCTTTCATTGTTGTGGCTAGGACTTCCAGTACTATGTTGAATAAAAGTGGTGAGAGTGGGCATCGCCGTCTTGTTCCTGATGACAGAGGAAAAGTTCTCAGTTTTTCCCCATTGATGATGATAGTAGCCATGGGGTTTTCATATATGGCCTTTATTATACCGAGTTATGTTCCCTTTAAACCTACTTTGTTGCGGGCTTTTTATCATGACTGGATGTTGTACTTTGTCAAATGCTTTTCCTGCATCTATTGAAGTAATCATATGGTTCTTATCCTTCCTCTTATTTATGTGATGTATCACATTGATCGATTTGTGAATATTGAACCACCCTTGCAACTCAGAAATAAATCCCACTTGGGGGATTTATTTTTATTATTGAATTCAGTTTGCTAGTGTTCTATTGAGGACTTTTGCATCTATGTTCCTCAGGGATATTGACCTGTATGTCTCTTTTTCAGTGGTGTCTTTATCTGATTTTGGTATCAGGATAATGCTGGCCTCAAAAAATGAATTTGGAGGTTACCTTTCTTTTCTATTTTTTGAAATATCTGAGAAAAAAAGGTATTACCTCTTCTTTAAATGTTTGGTAGAATTTGCCTGTGAGGCCATCTGGTCCTGGACTTTTGTTTGTTGGGAGTTTTCTGATTACTGATTCAATTTCTTGGCTGGTTATTTATCCATGTATTCAAATTTTCTGTTTCTTCCTGTTTCAGTTTTGGTAGTTTATATATTTCTAGGAATTTATCCTTGTAGGTTGTCCAGTTTGTTGGCATATAGTTTTTTTTTTTATAATATTCTTTTACACTTGTTTATTTTCTGTGGTGTTGGTTGTAATTTCTCTTCTCGTATTTGTGATTTTATTTATTTGAGTCCTTTTCCTTTTTTTCTTGATAGGTCTGGCTCTGGGTTTATCAATTTTATTGATTTGTTTCAAGTACCAGCTCCTGGTTTCATTCATCTGTTCTATTGATTTTTAGTTTCTGTATTCTTTATTTCTTCTCTAATCTTTATTATTTCCTTCCTTCTGCTGGTTTTAGATTTTATTTGTTGTTCTTTTCTAGTTACTTTAGGTGTAAGGTTGTTTATTTGAGATTTTTCTTGCTTCATGAACAAGGCCTGTATTGTCATATACTTCTCTCTTAGAACTGCTTTTGCTGCATCCCAGAGGTTTTGCACCATTGTATTTCCATTTTCATTTGTTTCCATGTATTTTTTAATTTCTTCTTTTATTTCATGGTTGACCCATTCATTGTTTAGGAGAATGTTATTTAACCTCCACATATTTGTAGTCTTTCCAGGTTTTTTCTTGTGGTTAACTTCTAGTTTCAAAGCATTATGGTCAGAAAAGATAGATGATATGACTTGCACCTTCTTGAACTTGTTAAGGCTGGTTTTATGGGCTAATATGTGATCTATTCTAGAGAATGTTCCATGTGCTCTTGAAAAGAATATGTATTCTGCTGTTTTAAGATGGAATGTTCAGAATATACCTGTTAAATCCATTTGTTTCAGTATATCATTGAAAGCCATTGTTTCCTTGTTGATTTTCTGTTTAGATAATCCGTCCACCAATGTAAGTGGGATGTTAAAGTCCCCTACTATTATTATATTATTATCAACTAGTTTCTTTTTGTTTGTTATTAACTGTTTTACGTATTTGGGTGTCCCTAGGTTGGGCACATAAATATTTCCATTGTTATATCTTCTTGTTAGATTGTCCCCTTTATAATTATGGTATCCTTGTCTCTTGTTAGTCTTTGTTTGAAAGTCTGTTTTGTTCAGGGTGCCTGGGTGGCTCAGTCAGTTAAGCCTCCAACTTCAGCTCAGGTCATGCTCTCATGGTTTGTGAGTTTGAGCCCCACATCAGATTCTGTGCTGACTGCTCGGAGCCTGGAGCCTGCTTCAGATTCTGTACCTCCTTCTCTCTCTGCCCCTCCCCCACTCGTGCTTTGTCTTTCAAAAATAAATAAATGTAAAAAAAAAAAAGAAAAAAGAAAAAAAGAATTAAAAAGAAGAAAGTCTGTTTTGTTCAATATAAGTACTGCCTACTCTGGCTTTCTTTTGACATTCATTTGCATGATAGATGTTTCTCCACCCTCTCACTATCAGTCTGTCTTTAGGTCTAAAATGAGTCTCTTTTAGTTAGCATACAGATGGATCTTGTTTTTGTAACCATTCTGTCACCCTATATGTTTTGATTGGAGCATTTAGTCCAATTTACATTCAAAGTAATTATTGATATGTATTTATTTCCATTTTATTATTTGTTTTGTGGTTGTTTCTGAAGATTTTCTCTGATCCTCTCTTGTCTTTGTCTCATGTTTTCTGATTTTACTTAGTGATATATTTGGATTTCTTTCTCTTTATTCTTTGTATGTTTATTAATAGTTTTTGATATCTGGTTGCCATTCTGTTTGTATATAACCCCTTCTGCATATAGCAGTCTATATTAAGTTGATGATCATGTAAGTGTGAACTCGTCCTTTTTTTTTTTCTTTCTAAGTAATCGCTATGCCCAACGTAAGACTTGATTTTAATGACCCTGAGATCAAGAGTCACATGCTGTACTGACTGAGCCAGCCAGGCACCCCATGAACCCATTCTTTACTCCTGTCCTCCCTACATTTTAGGTATATGTGATTACATTTTATATCCTTTTTATTTTTTTGTGAGCTCCTTGACTGATTTTTTTTTACAAAAATATTAATTTTTACTCCTTTTGTGTTTTGTGCCTTTATACTGCCACTTTTGATCTCTCTTTCCACTCAAAGTGTCCCCTTTAATAGTTCTTGCAGGGCTGGTTTAGTATTCATGAATTCCTTTAGTTTTTGTCTGTCTGGGAAACCGTTTATCTCTTTTACTATTCTGAATGATAGCCTTTCTGGATAGAGTATTTTTGGCTGCATATTTTTCTCATTCAGCACCTTTAATATATTATACCACTTCCTTTTGGCTTGTTTCTGTTGAAAAATCTCTTGCTAGCTTTATAGGTTTTCCCTTGTAAGTTACTGAGTTCTTTTGTCTTCTGCTTTAAAGATTTTTTTCTTTTTCAGTATATTTTGCAGTTTTTTTTTAAAGTTTATTTATTTATTTTGAGAGAGAGGGAGAGCACAAGGAGGGGAAGGGCAGAGAGAGAAGGAGAGAGAGGATCCCAAGCAAGCTCCACACTGTCAGTGCAGAGCCCAATGAGGGGCTTGAATGTACAAACTATGAGATCATGACCTGAACTGAAATCAAGAGTCAGCTCCTTAACTGACTGAGCCACCCAAGCTCCCCTATATTTTGCAAATTTAATTACAATATATCTTGCTGTGGATCTGCTTTATTGATTTTGATGGGAGTTCTATTACCTACTGGGTCTGGGTGTCTGTTTCCTTCCCCAGATGGGGGAAGTTTTCAGCTATTATTTCTTAAAACAAATTGTTCCCCCTTTCCTTCTCTTCTGGGACTTCTACAATATGAATGTGATTAGGCTTGGTGGAGTTATTAAGTTCATTAAGTCTATTCTCCTTTTGTGTAATTATTTTTTCTCTCTGTTCAACTGTATTAGTTTCCATTATTCTGTCTTGTAGGTCACTAATTTGTTCCTCTGCTTCTTTCATCTGGCTATTCATTCCTTCAACCATGCTTCTCATTTTATTTATTAAGCACTTTATCTCTGGCATGTTATTCCTTATCTCTGTGTCTCTGTGTTAAGGGTTTCACTCATGTCTTCCACTCTTTTCTCAAGTTCAATGAGTATACTTATGGTCATTGCTTTAAATTCTCTATCAATCATGTTACTTATATCTGTTTTGCTTAGATCTCTGGCCATGGCCTTATCTTATTCTTTAATTTGGGATAAATTTTCCTGTATCCTCATTTTGTCTGCCTCTCTATGTCTGTTTCTGTGTGTTAACAAAGTCAGCTATGTCTTCTGCTCTTGAAAGTAGTGACTTCATGTAGAAGACGATCCAGAGTGCCCTGCAGTGCAGTATCCCCTGTTTACCAGAACTTGGCACGTCAGGAGAATATCCTGTGTATGTTACTTATGCCTTGCTGTTGTGTCTGAGTCACTTCTCCTTTCAGTGCAGTTGTCTGCACTGACTCCCTGCCTGTTGTGGCTGTGTTTGCTCTTTTTGGTGTTAGGGGGACCCAGGTAGACCAGATCTGAGGGGGTGTACTCTTCTGGGAATTGGGAGCAGGATGGCAGTGTTAGCAAAATTTGAATTGTGTCACTAGTCCTATGTTGGGTCCCCCAAAGTGCTATGGCGGCTGAGGGCATGAGGTTGGGAGCAGCACATGACAATGGTAGAACACATGGCTGGATGCTCTTCTGCAGCTTGGCTGGGCAGCTGTGTACCTGGATGCTTGGTGGGGCACCTGCACCACTTTAATATGATTTGCACTGGGTCCTGGGCCAAGTATCCGTGTAACCCTGCCTCCCACAGGTGGCTCTGTGTTTATTCTGGGGGATGGGGGGAAAATGGCACCTGCCAGCTCCCTTGTTTTCAAAGTTCTCCAACATGCTCAGAAATCAGTACAAACAGATCTGTCTCTGGTTTGCCCCCAATGTTGTGTAAACTGCTGTTTTTATGTTGCTTCTCCCCACATCTCTTTAAGGGCAGAGACCCAGCTATCACTCACCCTCCAGGCTCACCCAGTGCTGAGTCAGATGACTTTTAAAGCTCTAGGCTCCAAGCCCCACTGGTTTACACACTCGTAGAATTTAGCTCCTCTGCTTTTTAAAGCCCAACATTATGAGGATTAGTCTTTCCCATGTGAGCTTATTGGTGCAAGGGCCCATTTCTCTGCCTTCTCTGTGGATTCAGCTCCCTCCCTCCTGTGGACAGCTTCCCCCTTTCTGACCTTGCTAACCTTTCAGATGGGCATCTTCTCTCTATATATAGTTGTGGAGTTTGTTCTCCAAGTCTTTGGATAGCTCTCCTGTTTATTGGCTTGGATGTGGGCAAATCTAGTTGTAAACGTGGGATGGGGTGAGCTCAGGGTCTTCCTACTCCACCATCTACCCAAGATCCTCCCTCTGGATGTCTTCTTAATTTCACCTGTCTTTAAAAAGTACATTCCTGGGGCGCCTGAGTGGCTCAGTTGGTTAGGCATCCAACTTTGGCTCAGGTCATGATCTCGGGGTTCATGGGTTCAAGCCCTGCATCAAGCTCTGTGCTGACAGTTTCAGATTCTGTGTCTCCCTATCTCTCTGCCCCTACCCTGCTCCTGCTCTGTCTCTCTCTCCCCCCTTCCCCAAAATAAATAAGCATTAAAAAAGTTTAGAAAGTACATTCCTTGAAGTCAGCCTATTGAACATCATTATAATCTTTGTATATTAAGTTATGCCAATTTTAGTGGTATATCATTTTACTGAACTAACTATAACGCCTCCAAAGAACATCAGTACAAAAATTGTAGCCTTCAAGGATGACCCCTGTTGGGCTAAAATGAGTTCCCTATTAGATGTGTAATAGAAGAAGACTGAGTTTTGACAGGGTTCTTTCTCTCCTGCTGGACATACAATTCCCGTGTCTATGTTGGATATTTCATCTCCAACAAATGTGGAAAAACATCTTGAGGTGAACTGCATATAAGAGAGACAATAGGAAGTTTGGAAAACCATATAGGCGATGCAGATACTGTCTCTACTTTGGCATGTGACTAAATCGTATAGGTGATTAAATAAGACATATGTGTGTTTCGATATTTTCTTTCTTGGGGCATTCACTTTCAATGTCCCCTCTCTGTAAAGAGAGCTTTCCTACAATTCTTCCTTTCTAATCTTATAGTATAATAAACTTTTGCCTGAAATTATCTTCTTTCTTTTTGCAACATCTTATATGGTTACACAGACTTCCTCTTATTGTTATATCACTTTCATTACTACATTTTATTATAATTATTATGATGATGGATAATGAAGATATACCCTACAAAAATATATACCCTATTCTCAATGTTAGGGAGCTGAAGAGAGGCAGCAGTGTGGTGCAGAAATTAGATGCTATGGGAGACAATCTGAAGCATGCCATGATGGCAGAGTCCCTTGTCACTAGGGAGCAGTGCAGAAAACAACCACACTGCAACTGATGGAAAATATTTCTGAGTCTCTCTGTGCGTGTATATATGTGTGTGTGTAGGAGAGAGCAAGAGGGAGGGGGGGAAATACTATAGTAACACAGTAACAAAATAGAGCAAAAGCTACGTTAATTTTGAGTAAAATTCTGTTATCTTTCTGTTAGAATTGTTTTTGGCAGACTCAAATAGTAGGATCAGTTCCTTCAATGATTGTCTTTTGACAGGAAGAGCAATGTCAAAAATTCAGTAAATTTTCCTCATGCTATAGATTTAAAGTGAGTTTTATGTTCCAAATATGAACATATACAAAGACTATGTTCCTCATGTGGTGTATTATTTAAGTATTTAAAATTTTAGCACGTTTTAATATATATGCCACATAAAAACTATTATATTCTTATCATTTGATTGCACTTTCCATTTTCCATGAAAAGTACAAAAAACTGTCCCATTAATGTCACCCTGCCTGGTGCCAAAGCACAGTGCTTGTGTTATGTATGATCCATGACTCACTGTCTGCACTGTTTGCTGGTTTGGGTTTCCCACAGCTTGGAGGATTATCTCAATAGGAGAGCACAACAGGAACCCATCAAGTGGTCTCTAGGAGACATGCTCTGAGCCGAAGTCCTCCCAGACACCATGGTTTTGTTCTTGGTGTTGATGTCCTAGAGCCAACATAAATATTTAGAGTCTCTCAAGATGACTCGACTCCCATGATGGATCTGTCAGCCTGAGAATCGGGGTTGTTAAAGTCTGAGGCAAATCCAAATGCCATTGTCACTAACTAGGTCTATTATCTCTCTCACTTACCATCTCTCTGTCTCCTTGGGGCTCTATGGTTCTTTGGAGATATATTGGGTGCTACCAGAAGTACGTGCAAGAAACCTGGCATCATAGTTTGAGCACAATTCTCATCTGTTTGATGTGATATTTCACTGGAAAATAAAAAAAATTTTGAGAAAAATTATAAAAACCATGAAATAAAGTGATCTCAAAAGTTCATTCCAGTTTTATCCTGTGGTATTTCCATCACTTTCCAAGACTGTATTCCTTGGCTCCTAAGGTTCCAAGGTTTTGAGGGGTGGTCCTCTTTTTTTATCCAGCAGTGGGTGACTGAAAAAAAACTCTTTTTGAAAAATGGATTGGTTCAGCCCTTGATTGGTAGCATGCCTATACATGAGACATGTGATTTTTGTTTCGCCCTGACCTTTCATCCATACTCCTAACATCATAGATATTTGCAGCATTGTGCCATCTAAATGGATTCAACTAAATAATAACAAAAATGTGTGCTTCCTTCAAATGATATATGATACAGATAACTATAATATCTGTTTGTGCTTTCATATGCCCCAGGATTCTGTTGCATGGAGAGGAAGGAGCATGTGGTATTCTATTATGTCTGTAATTTTCTTTGGAAAAACCTCACGTGTTTTTAAGCATATTAGTTGTGACCTGTATATATTAATTTTCTGTAAAAATAATGATTAGTTTGTATTCAGAGACAATTTTTTACAGAATGGCCACAGAGAAGGATGAATCCTATATTTGAAGTTTGTTTAATCTGTTCCTGTAGGTAAGTTTCCAAGTCAGGATGGGTTAAACATTAACACTTAAACATTTCGGGAGAATTGAACAGAAAGTATAGAAAAAAAAAACCAAAAAAACTCTTACAGAGTAATTTTTAATCTTCCTTCCTCTAGAACTACAACTCACCCATGCTAGCAGCCATGTTCTTCTTCACTTCTGTCACAATGGAGGAAAGTTTTCTTCAGCCTCTTCCTGAAGTTCTTCATTCCTTTGATGACATTTTTCTCACATTATTTTCTCTCACTTCCTTCTGGATTATTACCACTAGTATTCAATCATGTGGTAATATTTCCCATTGCAAAACAAATACTTTTTAAGTCTCTCTCCTAGTCTGATAAACTTCTCAAAAGAGCTATCTACATATATCTCTACCTTTTTACCTCTCATTCACTTCTCACAGTTTTAGTCTCACTACTTCAGTGAACTGCTCTAGTCAACTTCACCAATAACTTGCACGTATCATATCTGGATGACTCTTTGTCCTCATTTTGGTATTTTCCTACTTGACATATTATCGTTTGTTGACTCAGAGGAATGCCTTAGCGCACATGCCTCCTCTCTGATTTTCCTTCTCTGTAACTGACGCTTTTCTATCGGTTCCTCCTGTTGGTTTCTCCAAACATGAATATTAACATTCATCCGTTTTTCGTGCTGAGTTCACTTTTCTTCTCTACACTTCTGCAACAGATGATCTCATTAAGTCTGATGCATCAGTTTGTTCTGATGACTTCTATATGTATTTCTCTAGTCCTCACCCGCATCACATGCATTCTACTGTCTATTTGGCATCTCTTTTTAGATGTATTATAGTCACCTTGAACTTCATACATCCACAGTGGAAAGTTTGATTCTTCATCCCACGAGGCCCATTTACTTCTCCCAGGTATTTCTGAGTCGGTGCATGGTACCGTCCTCCACTTTATTGCTGAAGCCAGACGTGAGGAGCCAACATTGATTTCTCTCTTGTCCTATACCCTACTCATCTATTTGCAGACCTGCTTCTACTCTTTACAAAATAGATATGGATCCATTCTCTTTTCTCTCATTCCACCACTATCACCTTAACCCAGGCCTCTGTTATTTCCCTCCTGAATGACTGAAAAAGTCTAATATTAGGTGTCCCTCACTGGCTTTTTCCCTCTTCCAACCCAGTTTTGAGTTGGCAGGAAAAGTGACTTTAACAAAATGTCAACAGAACCACATCACTTTCCCCGTAAAAGTCTTCCACTGATTTCCCACTGCACTTAGAAATAAATTGAAACTTCTTACCAAGACTGAAAAATCCCTATGTGATCCAACTCTTGCCTAACAACACAGTCTTCCTCATTTGCCAGGTGCCAATCCAGCTAATCTTTCCTTTTGTCACAAGGTCTGAGCCTTTTCTCTCCAGAGGATTTGTAGATGCTCTCACCTCTGCCGGGAAAATTCATCCTAGTGCTCATCACCTGAATAAGTCCCTCTTTTCTTTTTGGTCTCTGCTTAAAGGGTCCACCTCTAGAAACCTTCTCTGACTACTGTCTACCATTCTTGTCCTCAGACCATTCCTTCTTCTTCATAGCACTGACTGTGATTTATTTATTTATTTTTCTAATTTCTCTAATTGTCTAAGCCCCATGAGCATAGAGAAAATGTCTATATAGTGCATTGTTTTATCTTCAATGAGTAGCACATTTCCTTACACATAGTAGTTACTTAATAAATGTTGAATAAACAAATATATTGTCACTTTATTTCATTTGGGGATGCACAAAAACATATACAATTATGTCAATTTTCTAATTTAAAAAACAATACAAAAGCAGACTGATTCTGATAGAACTAAGTGAAATGGGAAGTAGAAAAAATTCTTGGTGATTAAAGAAAACATTTGCATTTTTATTCAATGTGTCTTTCACTACAAAGCTAATGAACAATGTTATATATTTGCCATAGGTTTAGGAATTTTGAGGGTAAAAAGAAATATACATTGTGATCCACTATGATAAATATTTTATAATCTAGTCTTCTTCAACTATCTAAGTCAATTGTATAAGAATAAATTCTGCTGAATCATTTGCATAGTCATTTCAACAAAATGGTTTCAGTGAAAACATTTATAGATAATCTTTTCATTGGCTTCCGTTCCTCTTTTGTACTGATGGTTTCCTACTGTGCTAGGCAAAGGGCGAAGGAGAGTTTCCTGTTAATATAGACAACTCTTCAGTTCAGGCACTTACATTTTTTATTTTGATCAAAAATGTACTTCTGACCCACATCCAGTGGGATATGGATGTCAAGTTGTTTCTTTTTCATGTATAACCACATTTTTTTATGGTTTCCATTTGTCCCTCCATACTATGGGTAAGATGCTAACTGGAGATAAAGTTGCTACCAAAGGCTGTTGCTGCTGCATTTTTCTCCCAGTGAAGATAACTATATTTTAAACCATAGCACTGGCTTTGTTAATAAGATGCTCTCAAGAACTTCTTTTTAACCAGCCGCCTGCACAATATCCCTCTTCTTCTCTGTCTCATCTGAAAATGAGGTACTTCTTGGTGTTCTTTTTCAATGGCTGTAACAAAAGTGTGACTCCTTGAACTCATGAATAAAACAGATAACCTGTTTGTTTCTTCCATGTATTAGGATTTTCAAAAACATATTTGTGAATTTTACTCACCTGTTTTACATCAGGGACTTCTGTGGCCTTTCCTTACTTTTCTTGATGTTTAAGAGTTGAGTATTGGGGCGTCTGGGTGGCTCAGTCATTAGGCGTCTCGTTTGGCTCAGGTCATGAACTCATGGTTCGTGGGTTTGAGCCCCACACTGAACTCTGCTGACAGCTCAAGGCCTGGTGCCTGCTTCAGATTCTGTGTCTCCCTCTCTCTGTGTCCCTCCACTGCTTATGTTCTCTCTCTTTCTCAAAAATAAACATTAAAAAAATTAACCAAAAAAAGAGTTGAGTATTGATGGTTTTAAAAATTGCTCTAGGGTCGCCTGGGTGGCTCAGTCGGTTGAGCGTCCGACTTCGGCTCAGGTCATGATCTCACAGTTCATGAGTTCGAGCCCCGAGTCCGGCTCTGTGCTGACAGCTCAGAGCCTGGATCCTGCTTCGGATTCTGTATCTCCTTCTCTCTCTCTGACCCTCCCCCGTTCATGCTCTGTCTCTGTCTCAAAAATAAATAAACATTAAAAAAATAAAGAAAATTGCTCTAAATATACAATAATTTGCTCATCATATCACCTATGATGGAAACATTTTACATGACATATGCTATTCAGTATGGCCAAATGTGAAGAAATAATCCGTTTCTATTTTATTGATCTTTTGCACTCTTGAACAATAAATCTCTTGAATTTTCCATATTTACAGAAAAACAAATATGAGATATGTTATTTTATAAAATTCTAGTTTTAAAATTTCAACCTTTTGAGATGTAATTCCCACACAATAAAATGTAGCCATTTTAAAAGTAGGGTTCAGTGAATTTTGAAAATGCATCTACCCATGTAACCACTAACCACCTCAAAATATAGACCATCATTATCCCAAAAAGTTCCTTCCAGCCTCTGCAGCAACCATTGATCTGCTTACTTTATGTATATCCATAGTTAATTTTGTATTATTGGTGAATAACATTGCATTGTATGTATATACCAGTATTTGTTTATTCATTCAGCACTTTTGGATGTATTTTCAGTTTTGGCTAATATCAATAAAGATGCTGTGAATACTCATGTATAAGTCTTTGTGTGTGTGTGTGTGTGTGTGTGTGTGTGTGTGTATTCAGAACTACTGGGTAATGCAGTTAGAGAGTAAAAGATATAAAATAAAGTGATGCTTTTAAGAGCCTCGCACTCAAGAAATGGAACTAGATTCATAATTGGCAATAATGCAAGTTAGTAAGTTCCCTAACAGAGTCTCTATTAGTGTGTATATCTGTGAAATGCTTTACTGAGAAGCAACAGATGGCAATAATGAGAGGTTAAATAAGGGTAAAGTCCAGAGAGGAACAGAGGTGGAGCAAGGGTTGGAGAAAAGAAAACAATAAATAATGAGGATATTTATGGAAGTTCAGCCCTTAAATTGTCTTTTGTTTTCCTATTGTCTTGGGAAATTTAGTGATGGATTTAGTTGTTGTTCTTTGTGAATTATGAATGAATGTATAAATTTAAGAAAGTGGTATATGTAAATTTCAATATGATAGAAACAATCAAACAGTGCAGGTTATTCATTGTAAGAATGTATTAAATGGATATAAAGAGAGAACAGACTTCTGGATTTCAAAAAGCTGAAGTTGTTTCCTACTTCTCTTTAAAATAGAAATTTCCAGGGCACCTGAGTGGCTCAGTCAGTTAAGCGTCCGCCTCTTGATTTTGGCTCAGGTAATGATCTCAGTTCTTGGAATTGAGCCCCACATTGGGCTCTGTGCAGACAGAATGGAGCCTGCTTGGGATTCTGTCTCTGTCTCTCTCTCTCTCTCTCTCTCTCTGCCCCACCCATGCTCACACCCTCTCTGTTTCTATGAAGGTAAATAAACATTAAAAAAAACATTTAAAATACATATTCCATTTAGATTTTCATAGAAAAGTTGCCAAAAAGTATATTGGCTCTGAGATCAAATACACATTGTGACCCTGACTTCATTTAACCCGGGTTCCTGCTCAACATTGAGCTTATTCTATTTGAACTTCTAGTAAACAAATTAATACCAACATTATACATTAAAAGCTTAGAATTAAAGGAACATAAGGGAACCACATTGAGTTTTTGATACAAGATTTTATAATTTATTTTTAGCAATATGTAGACCCAAATGGGGATAACAATAATCAATGACTTTAAGAAATAACAGATCTTCATTTTCTCCTCTTCAAAGAAGTATATGGAGAATCAAATATACATTTTGATTTTAGCACGTTTCTTGGGAGCTTTCATATGTAGATCAATGCAAGAGAATTTCTGTCTACATTCCAACATGACATTATGTAGTTTTAGACACTAAGTCCTGTGATTACCACATAACCCAAGTGCCACATAAATTATCTTTATAAATAAAACTTTGCATACATATGCAACATCAGAATGGAGCAATAAATTGGTCATGACTCCTTGTCTCCTATGGCGCCACTTCATCACTTCCTTTAGCAAGTTGGGACTGAGGGCACACTGGTGAATGCCTTTGTCTAATCTCCTATCCTGATGCACCTCATATTTCAATATACAACGGGTACCGTTGGCCTTTGGAGGAAAGAAAAGTTCAGTTTCCTGCATGCCAGTCTTTTTACCTTCCTGCCTACAGCAAACTTTAAAAAAAATTACTTGGGAGAAATGTTAAGCAACCAAACCTTTTACAAAACATGTCAAGATTAATTGCTGGCTTCACTCATGAGCTATGTAGACTGTTTTCTAAGATTCTCATCTTATTAGATACAGTGATTCATATTCCCCTTCTTGGCAAAACATCTGCTTCTTTGCAGATATCCCCATCAATAATGTAGGCAGTGATGGGGTTCTGCCAGCACTGAACTCACTTACAAATACAAAGAATAAAAGCGTTTCAAGAATCTCTTTGCTCTCTGGTACCGTAGACTTTAAATATTGGTGCTTTGGTAATTTAGAAATCTCCTACTTAACTGTATTACAAGAATGATTTGGATCCTTAACTTGTTTTTTATTCAACCCAAATTGGAAAGCTGTTAATATGAGCTATTGAGCATTATCTATATTCATGTCTTCTGTGACCTTGCAGGGCTAATTCTGAAGCTTCTACATCTTGAGGTTTTCCTTCACATAGAGTTATTATGGCAGAGCCTGAGACTGGCCATTTTAACATCCATTCTCAGTTCCCTTTTCCCTTACTATGACAATGAGGTGACAAACTTGAGAATCAGAGATGTACTGTTCTGATATAGCTGGGCCTCTAAACAACTGCCAAGTCCCTCTCCCTGTCTCTAGACTTCGTGTCCCATGAGAAAAATGTTCCCCTATATATTCAAGCCACTCTGAGGCAAATTGTCCTATCTTTGCAGCTGCAAATAAACTTATATGATTACTGCTGGATACATTTGGACCCCGAATGTCCCACTGAATTGAGAGGGAGTCTTTCAACTGAGAATAAGATCTCAAGAGCAGTGAGACAATCGAACAGGTTTTATTTTTAACATTCTTCAGACAAACCTTTATGAGAGCTGATACTGTGTTAGTGCTGAAACCAGGCCTCATATCTGCAACTATGATGAAAGCTTATTAAAATCCAAACTCTTTAAATTTTTTTTTTAACATTTATTTATTTTTGAGACAGAGAGAGATAGAGCATGAACGGGGGAGGGGCAGAGAGAGAGAGGGAGACACAGAATCAGAAGCAGGCTCCAGGCTCCGAGCCATCAGCCCAGAGCCTGACGCGGGGCTCGAACTCACGGACCACGAGATCGTGACCTGAGCTGAAGTCGGACGCTCAACCGACTGAGCCACCCAGGCGCCCCAAAATCCAAACTCTTTAGATAGACATTAAAGGTCTTCCCCTCCACTGTAGGGGTATCTATTCATTATTTCCTAGAAACACTTTTAAAAAATTAATTAATTAATTAATTAATTATTATTTTTTGAGAGAGAGCGAGCGGAGACGGGCACAGAGAGAGGGAGGGAGAGAATCTTAAGCAGTCTCCACACTCAGGCTCAATCTCACCACCCTCAAATCATGACCTGAGCTGAAATCAAGAGTTGGATGCTCAACTGACTGAGCCAGCCGGGGGCCCCAAATTCAGCGGCTTTAAAAGAATTTATAGTACTTGATCCGTTTTTTAAGAAATTCCCGTACAAAATAATGAGAGAAGAGTAAATATTAACTGAAGTGGTTTTGAAATCAAAACAAATTATTGAAAGAGGAGACTCTTACCCGTCTAAAAATAGTTAAATTGTTAGTTGAGAATAGGTCACCATGAGAAAGCAATCAAAGTATGATTTATTCTAGGGGTTCTAGGAAAGGACAGGAAAGAAGGAGCATGTTTCTTAAAAACTGATGATTAGGAGTGGGAGATACAGGCTCCCAGTTATGAAATGAATAAGTCACAGGAGTAAAAGTCACAGCATAAGGACTACAGTCAAGGATACTATCATAGCAATATAGAGGGACAGACGGTAGCTACACATGCGGTGAACATAGGATAAGGTTATAAACTTGGCAAATCACTAAGTTGCCAAATCACCTGCAACGAGTGTAACATTGTGTGTCAGTTATACTAAATAAAAGAAAAATGTAAAAAAAAACAAACAAAACCAAAACTTAAAAAATCCTGATGGTTAAAGAAAGAAAAAAAAAGTTAAAATAGGATGTTTTAACATCAAGGTGAAGAAGAAACTAAAGCTAATGTCACTGTTTTTCTGAATATTTCATAAGTCAGCTTATAAGACATAAGAGAGCTTGACATTTGTTATTTTGATATTAAATACATTTTGATCAGATATTATCACTCTGCATATAAAAATAATAATGAACATTATAATCTATAGTTTTTATTGAGCACGTGGGTTCTAGGTTTTATACTTATTTTCCATTTAATTCTCTCCATAACCTGATAAAGTACTGAAGTAGGTTCCAAAATTACCATTTTACAAATGAAAAACTGAAGCTTCAGACATGAAATAATTTTGCCAAAGCAACACTGTTACTGAAGGAAAGTGCCAGGATTTGGGCTTGCATCTATCTGATTGCAGACTGCAAGTTCCTAACCATTTTTTGGGTAATTTATTTATATATTTGCCCATGTACATCTTTGAGTGGTCCTTATAGCTAGTTAATTAACTTAAGAGTAACGTACATACTTACCTATGTGGTTACCTACATGTAGTAGAGAATATAGTTTCTTTGATGCTCAGTTCTGTCTCAAGACTTTGGGCAAGTTACTTATCCTCTGAAGTCCTGGATTTTCCTGTATGTATATAATACATATGTGTATAATAATTTATGTGTATAATAATTTCTGCCTTGAAGGATTAATGTGAAGGTTTAAGTGTCCATCACACATGGATGCAAATGGTAATCTTTAATATTACCTTCTATCAATAATACGTTTCTGTTCACAAATACTGGGGAGAGGCATCATTGGTTAGCAGGTACACATAGATTGAAATAAGCTTTTAAAAATTGAAATATATTTGACTCATAACATTGTGTAAGTTTCAAGTAAATAACATGTTGATTTGAAACATTTATATATTGCAGTATGTTTACCTCTGTAGTAATTATCATTCCATCTCATTTTTTGGTGAGAATAATTAAGGTCTACTGTCTTAGCAAGTTTGATGTTCAAAATCCAATATTTTTCTCTGTAATCATAGACTGTAATCTCATAGATCTCCAGGACTTATTTATCTACTAGTTGAAAATATGTACCTTCAAACAACATTTCTCCTATTACCCTGACTCCCAGTGCATGGTCATCACCATTATGCTCTCTGTTTTTACAAATTCTACTTTTTTAGATTCCACATATAAGCGATATCAACAATATTTGTCTTTTCCTGTATGATTTATTTCATTAAGTGTAATATCCTCAAGGTCCATCCATATTGTCACAAATGGCAGGATTTCCTTCTTTCTTGTGGCTGAGTAATATTCCACACCAATATAGGTTGTGTGTGTGTGTGTGAATAAATAAATATATATGATATATGTATCATATATATAATTTATTCTTTATCCATTCATCCATTGATGGGCTCTTAGGTTGTTTCCATTTCTTGGCTATTGTGAATAATGCTGCAATAAACATGATAGTGCATAGATCTTTTTGATAATCTATTTTTATTTCCTTTGGGCATATACCCTGAAGTGGAGTTGATTAATCAAATGGTAGAAATAGACATTTTTTTAATGTTGCAATGCCAATCTATGTGTGGAGGGTTTTTGGCCATGGCTTTCCAAAAACGAGATTATAAAATACACACTTTTCTTACTGTTCTTGTTAATTAGTGCCTTGTGGAAATCCCCCATGACAATTGGGGCAGCTCTGATGTACTCTTTAGGGCTGTGTATCCATATTAATTATGGACACACCATAATATATTCAGCCATAATAAATCTGAATATAAAACAGTTGTTTGGTTTCTACCTCAGTTTATAGTTCTTAGCAACTCTAAACAATTCATCTTTAAGTAGGTCATTTCGTATATCTTCATATACTGGTATTTGGTTTTTTATAATGATAGACTCCTATGAATAGGGTTGGTGGGTAGGTCACTTGTATATTTAATTCTAATAGGCTTTGTCAGATTACTCTCCCAAAAGGCAGCAACAATGTGGGAATATGCTTTTCTGAACCATTCCCCTGTAGTTCAGTTTTGCTCTGGGCAATATGATCACACATAGCAAAGTGAAACGGCAGAAAAATGAGCATGGGAAAGTAGCATATTCAAATGTCTCATTAATATATATATATATTTATATATATATTTAACATATATATATTTATATATATATTTAACATATATATATTTATATATATATTTAACATATATATATTTAAAATATATATATATTTAAAAAATATATATATATATATATTTAACGTTTATTTATTTATTTTAAGAGATAGTGAGCAACAGTCGGGGAGAGGCAGAGAGAGAAGGAGAGAGAGAGTCCCAAGCAGGCTCAGCATTATTAGCATGGAGCCAGAGGCAGGGCTCAGTCTCACGACCCTGAGAACATAACATGAGCCAGAATTAAGAATCGGTCCCCTCAACCAACTGAGCCACCCAGATGCCCCTCACAAAACATATTATTTTTTTTAAAAACCCACTAAGATAAATAAATTAAAATGAAATGAAAATGAGGTACTACTTTATAGCTAATAGATTGGCCAGCTCTTTCTAGGCACCGCTCTAGGCACCGCTCTTCTGAAGTCCTTCTTAGGGACTCTATTTTGCTGATCCTTCACTCATAAGAGGCAGGAGGCTAGGGAGCACCACAGTGATCCCTAGCTCCTCCTTTTCTGCTTTGCCTATGTCCTCCTCCCAGACACTGCTTAGTTTGGGTGATGAAGCTGGCACTGGAGATGAGACAGGAAAGATGATTGTGTTAGCAAGTCATCCTTGTCCTAGAATTCTTGCCTACTGGGGCACCTGGGTGGCTCAGTTGGTTAAGTGTCTGACTTTTTTAAAAAAAACTTTTTTTTTACATTTGTTTATTTTTTGAGAGAGAGAGACAGAGCACAAGTGGGGGAGGGGCAGAGAGAGAAAGAGACACAGAATCCAAAGCAGGCTGCAGTCTCCTAGCTGTCAGCACAGAGCCCGATGTGGGG
This sequence comes from Panthera tigris, assembly GCF_018350195.1. Lineage (NCBI taxonomy): Eukaryota > Metazoa > Chordata > Mammalia > Carnivora > Felidae > Panthera > Panthera tigris. Next base: position 200,308,163 of record NC_056660.1, on the reverse strand, counting down.
CTCAAACCCACAAACCGTGAGATCATGACCTGAGCTGAAGTCAGACGCTCAACCGACCGAGTCACTGAGGCACCCCAAGTGTCTGACTTTGGCTCAGGGTCATGATCTCATGGTTCGTGAGTTTGAGCCCTTCATTGGGCTCTCTGCTGTTGGGACAACAGGATCTTCTGACCTCCTCTCTCTGCCCCTCTCCTGATTGTTCTCTCTCCCTCTCTCAAAATAAGTAAATGAAACTTAAAAAAAAAAAAAAAAGAATTCTCTGCCTATCTTTTGGAGAAGTTCATTAGACTTAGAATTTCATAAAACAACAAAATGTTCATTGAAAATGTATGAACTCATATTAGGAAGTAAAACTCATTGCTGTTTATTATGTGAGGCAGCCTTGCATATTTATGTTACTTTCTGGGCTTTGGAAAGGCACTGATTTGGGGCCCCTGGTTTATTTGTAGCAAAAATATTTCATGCTTACCACCGTCGATGTGCAACCTGTATGGCTAGGCCTGGCGGCTAGTTTTGGCTAAAAGACCATGAGTTTCTGCATACATTTGATGTTTCTCTGATGAGACAGGGAAAACTTGCACATTCAAGAGTCTTCCTTCTTGGAAGCCATGTGCTAAAAATGTGGGGGCTTAAGATGGAAATTACTGGATCCTTGAGTCAGCTCCTAATTGAGGAGTTCCTGTGAATACCCACACCCACAGAGGATTTTGAGCGAATGAGAATTGGAACAAATTCTTATGTGTTAAGTCACAGAGATTTTGGTATTTGTCACTGCAGCTACCCTGACTGAGAACAAGAATTGTAAAAGGAGATTGCTACAACACTGGTGTCAGGGGCATGGTGACAGTGGTGGAAGCAGTGAGAATCCCAAGAGGGTGACATTTGGGGGACAGAATTCTTCCTCCAGTGCTCACCTTAGAGATTCTAGATATTAAGCTAGATGCAATTTTCAAAGGTTGAGCTGGGGCTGGGTATTCTGCGTGGAGAACATAGAGGGAATATGGAGGCAGGATAGCGAATGCTGGGCAATCATGGGTGAGGTGCTGAGGGAAAATCCCTCTCCCGTCTTTTCTTCTCTTACTGCGGCAAGGAAGAACTGCTATCTGACTCCATTCATTCAGGGCCTCCGATTGAGCCATGATGAGTAGGGAACCAGATCACTGCCCAGAGGAGGTGGGGGAAGCCACCTTCCATGTGGTGACATTCCTCCACTCTTTCCTTTCATGCTGCTGATTCAAAGCTGCTCTTCAGCATGTGTCCACTCTGGCACCTGACAGCTAACTGCTTCTCCCACAGAAGCCAAGGCAGCTCATCTCCTTAGCCTGCTACAGCAGACCAATGGGGAGGTTTTTGGTTTAGCAAAAGGGGAGAGATCTCTATAAATCTGCAGGTTAGGGTCAGGGAACCAGAGAGCTCGGCACTAGATCATGGGTATGATCAGGATTAGAAATAAATGACCGTTGTGTCCCATTTACCCCATTGTTCAGAAAGCTCCTGAAGAAAGGAAGAAGGAGTTGAACATACTTTGATCCTAGCCAACCACTGTTTAAAGCCAGCAAAACCCTATGCATAACTCTTAAAGGTGGATTAACCAGTATCTGAAAATAAGGATACTGATGATTCAGCAATCTTCCTTCAGAGTAGTTAAGTGGTAAGTGACTGAAACACACTTTATAGTTTTGATATATATGTATACTCATCGTTTGTTCAAATTCAAATCAATGCGTGAAAGTTTGAATCAAGTAAGCTTTTCACAATTTTACAAAATTCATTTATAAAATGAATCTCATTTTTATTTAATTTTATTTTTTATTTTTTTATTTTTGTAAATTTTTTTTAACGTTTTTTATTTATTTTTGAGACAGGGAGAGACAGAGCATGAATGGGGGAAGGTCAGAGAGAGAGGGAGACACAGAATCTGAAACAGGTTCCAGGCTCTGAGCTGTCAGCATAGAGCCCGAAGTGGGGCTCGAACTCACGGACCGCGAGATCATGACCTGAGCTGAAGTCGTCTGCTTAACCCACTGAGCCACCCAGGCGCCCCTGAATCCCATTTTTAGATGTTTTATTTTTTATGGTGTGATTAAAATAACCTGAAAATTTCTGTTTCCTAATTCTTTTTTCAAAAAAAATTTAATGTTTATTTATTTTTGAGAGAGACAGAGACAGACAGAGTGTGTGCGGGAGAGGGGCAGGGAGTGAGGGAGACACAGAATCAGAAGCAGGCTCCAGGCTGTCAGCACAGAGCCTGACACGGGGCTCCAACTCACAAACTGCAAGATTGTGACCGGAGCCGAACTCGGGTGCTTAACCAACTGAGCCACCCAGGCAGCCCCTTAGTTCTTAAATATATGTAGATACTCATCCTAAGGCTCATATATTCAGATCAGCAATAATGTATTTAAATTCAGTAAAGTTTTTTCAAGCAAAAGAGAGAACAACGTTCATAACTCATTCTATTAGTTGTGTACTAGTTTTTGAGATTTTAGGGAAAAAAAATGAGCATGGAAATGTAAAAGTGGACCAAATTCCCCTTTTTACTCTGAGCATGTGATGGGCACAAATGAACCTCCTACTGCTCAGTACATATCTGTGAACAGTAGGATAAAAATGAATACTTTAAAGATGTGCTTCCAGATGTAATACTCTATGTACAAAGTAATCAGGGAGCAAAGAAAGTACTCTTCTCTTTTTCAAAAAAACACAATGGGTTTTGTATTTTTGGAGACCTCCTTCTAAAGGTTTTCAATTTGAAGTGTCCCAAGATTTTCTTTAGACATTTGGGACCCTCAACTGACGTTTTCCAGGTATTATCTTCCTTCTGAGAATAGAGATTGTGGTAACTGCAATATTCCCTTTTAATGTCTGCAGTTACGGACTAAAGAGTTCCATACTTTCTCAATGGATGTATTACATAAGTAAAACTAAAACCTATAATATGTATGGAGTAGATTTTAAACACTGTTTAACTCTACTTATTTCTGCAAATGACTTGAGGCAGTCATAGTAGAGCAGATAAATGCATGGTCTCTAAGGTCAGTAAGATTATGAGAAGTTAGTCAGAGCTAAGCCTTCCCAAGGTTATGTTTTTCATCTGTAAAGTGAGAAAGAGTAATTCATATTTTATCAGGATTTTATGAGGACTAGCACATTCATAAAAGTCGTCAGTGACCTAAAACTTATTCAAACCTCACTAGTCTTGATATCTTAGCAGTGTTTGGTGGGGTTGACTCCTTGCTTCTTGAGAGGATTTTTCTTCCTCAGGTTTTAAGATACCCATTGACCTGATTTAAGTTTTTCTGTTATCTCACTGGCCACTTCCTCTAGCATGTTCTTGTTCTGGGAAAGTATGAACAGTCTTATCAGGTCTTCTAGAACTTCATATACTAGCCCTAGGCTGCCTGTATGCTGATATGACTCAGATTTCTATCACCTTTCTAGCCCACACTTTTCTCTTGAGTTCCAGAATCATGTATCTATCTCACATCCAGGAAGTCTAATAGACATCACAGCCTTAATGTAACTAAAACAAAAGTCTGAATAATCTCCTTAAGCCCCTTTCTTCTCAGTTAATGGCACCATCCTCCATCTAGTTGCTAAGACTAAACTCCTAGGACTCACGGTTGATTGCCTTCTCACACTCCATCCTTCACTAAGTTCAGTTAGCTCTACCTCCGAAATATAGCCTTGACCCATCTACTTCTTGCCATTTCCACTGCTGCAATCCCTGTCCAAGGCACTACTGTCACGTGCCTGTCGACTACAACTGGTTTCCCTACCTCCATACTTGTGCCGCTGCAGTCCCGTTTTCCTTTCCACCTAACAGCCAAAGTGATCATAATGCATTAACCATGTTCTACCCGGCTTAAAGGTAAACATTGAATTGTTTACCGTTACAATTATATTTCTATCCAAACTCTTCACAAGGCTCCATGATCTCCCCAAGACCTCCTTGTCTACCTGACAGGTCTCATCCCCCTGCTCTTACTGATTCTATTCTAGCACACTGGTCTTTGTTCTGACTTTCAAATATTTCACATTTGTTCCTATCTAGAAGCTTTTACCACGTGCTTGGAATCTTGTCCCCAGGTTTGTTTTGGTTGCCTTCCTCTCATTCCATCAGGTGTCAATGCAAATGTTGCCTTCTCGGAGAAGTCATCCCAAAGTTTCCTAACGAAAACAAACCTCTAATTACTCTATAGCATGTGGATTTTGAAAAAAGCACTTATCAATACCTAAAATTATTTAGTTTTATTTTCATTTATTGCCTGTATCTCCTACTCTTGCCGCTAGATTTTAAGTTTCTTGTGCCAAAAACAATTTCGTTTCCTATAGATTGATGGCACTGGGCCTGTCATGTTCTAAGGGTGGACTAAATGGTTACTGGAGCTGTTGTATTGCTACTTCAGCTAAAGTTCAAAAACTCACTAACGTATGCCTAGTCATAATTTCTACCTTTGTTAGTCATTTTATTCTCAAAAAAGTTGTTACGTCTTGACTAGAGTTGTTAATATGTGGAATATTGGTTAACCATGACTTCATTAGGAAATGAAAGACTTGTAACTAGGATTGTGTGTTACTTACACCCTTGCAGTTGATTATGGTGTGATTAAAATAACCTAAAAATTTCTGTTTTCATATATCTTAAGCCATGGAATATACATATAATCTTAAGCCATGGAAATTCAAGTTATTATTATTATTTTAATGTTTATTTTTGAGTGAGAGAGAGAGACAGGACGTGAGCGGAGGAGGGCCGAGAGAGAGGGAGACACAGAATTCGAAGCAGGCTCCAGGCTCTGAGCTGTCTGCACAAAGCCCAACATGGGACTTGAACCCACAAACCGTGAGATTGTGACCTGAACCAAAGTTGGACGCTTAACCAACTGAGCCATACAGGTGCCACCGCAAAAATTCAAGTTAAGATCAACTAGTTGAACCACCTCCTATTAAATGAAATAAACTAGGTAGAACTTTCCCCCTAAATAAAATTTGATTAGTTACTTAGAAGTACAATTAATTGTGTCACCGATTATTTCCCCCTACTTATAAGCATTAACCAGTTTTTGTTCTTCTGTTGACTCCTTTTTCCTGCCCCTTCCTCCCCAGTTCCTCGGTTTACCTTTTTTAAATGTTTGATTAATTTTAGTCATTTGAATTTTGGTTCTTCTGGTTAGTTTACTGAAAAATGTGTAGAATGATTCTATTGATTATATAATCTTTTATACAGTGTCCTTCACTCACTGTCCTTCAGACTGCTGTAGTCCGAATATGGGTTTAACATATGTTTACAATACCAAAATTTATTTAAATACACTTTTAATGGCTTGAAAGTTTTGAGTAAAAGTGAAACTTTTATTTTGGAATTTAGTTTCAGAGTTTAAGGCACTTTGCCGATCTGAATTCAGATATATTATCTGAAATTTGATTGTTCTTTCCTGGTCTTTAATTCCATGCACTAGATACTCTGGATCTATAAGCCCCTTACAAATACTATAGTTGGTTGAAAATCTGACTGTTCATGCAGCACTGTTCTTACTCTATCTTGCCTTTATGTTTATATCAGTCTAAATTAGTAAGTGGATCCATATATACATACAGCTAGTGAACCAAAGAATTCATATTTTATATTTTATTTTTCCCTTAAAGTTTATTGCATATGTATCATCTTGTCAGAATTCCTTTATCTTTTTTTATATAAAAGATATTCAAAGGTAGATGAAAAGAAATTCTGACTGTAGAAAAAACAAACAAACAAACAAGCCCACAAGAGGTATCAATCCAAGGAGAGAAAAAAGGAAAAGCTGTTGTTCTGGGGTCCCACTTGGATTAACTGTATGCAAATGGAGAATAAGCTCTAATGAGCACCTGCCACTGGCTCCCAAGATGGTAGGAAAGCAAGAACAAAATAAGAATTGTTGGATCAACTGCTCAGGAATTTGAAACCACAGGATATTGTAGTCCTTTGGGATTCTAAATATTCAGGCATCTGTTAGGTAGCAAATTCAGCTAAATACAGATCATCAAAGGAATACCAAAATTATATTGAGGACAGGTTTATAATCTATAAAGTAGGAAATCAATCACTGAGGAAGTTATCCTAGGAGAACAGAACTATAATAATTGTGCTACTAAGTAGAAGTTCTCGGGAAAAAGTTTTTCCAAATATTTAAACCCTTCACTTCTACTTCCCATTCCCACCTTGCCAAAAAAGAATGCTGGCAAGGGTTTCGAGAAAACCAAGTTGGGCTATGTAGCCAAAAATATAACATTCATCATTAGATGCTATCCCAAAAGACTATCCCAAATGAAGTGTAATTTAGGATGGCCACCTCAATTATTTTCTGGCTTCATTTTATAGTCACAAAGGGAAAGTGGTTTCCTTGTTCTTTATAAGTATTTTATTTCCTTAAATTACCCTTTGAGTAGTAGATTTCTAGAAGAAGAAATTGAAATGGAAAGCCTAACCTTTAAAGAAAGATGTAATACATATTGAAATTCCAAATTATGGAAACTTAAAATGAGGTGGAATCTATTATCACTCTATCATCTCAGTAATATTAAGAACATTCATTCTTTCATTCAATAAGTCCTTGTCAAGCACCTACTCTGTGCAGGCTTGAAGAATGCAATACTGAAGAAAAACAGGCACAAATTCCTGTTTCCATGGAACTTTCCTTCTTTCTCATAGGAAGGAGAGTATTTGGAATTACAAAATTGCAGAGGAAGAAGACTCTCAGAGAAGGCTAATGTTAAGGGTGTATCCCATCAACCCATCTACCACTCTTCTGTTCTCATTAATGCTAGGATTTCTGTCCACAAAATGTCCTTTTGGGTGATATTATTTTAAATTTGTTTTTGTACTTGCCAGTTTTTATTAAATAATGAAAAAAAACAACAATCCATTTGTGAGCCTTCACACATTTGATAAAATAGGAAACAATTGGGAAATGTATACACCTATCTTTCTGTGTGCTTGCTTGTGCACTTACAGAATCACTGATCCTTTGTTTCTTGAACGGCGGGTGGATCCATGAAACCAAGAGAGTAAAGAGAAGCCAAACACATTTTGAAGATGCTTTGGTGAAGGATCAGGAGGAGGGAAAAAATCACTTACAAGTTAGCTCCTTTACAAAACACATCGTAGGTTAGGATTTAAACCCATTGTACCGTTAGGATTTTTCTCATTAACACATAGCCCTTCTCCTTTCTCTTTTAGATATCCCTTTTATCTGCATTGAACAATTTGAGCTCCCCATCTATAGAGCCACTTGAAAATCTTACTAGACTATCAGAGGAATGACTTGTGTGTTGGAAACCAAAATATGGCTCAAATGCACAGTTGACATGCATTTAAATTAAATTATAATCTTAGTGTTAATTGGCATTAAAAATTTTTCTGTTGGCTACACTCATTTTTTATCACTAATTGCTACTGTATACAGGTTGAGAATTATTTAGGCTCTTTGGTTCTTCTTTTTCCAGTTAGTACTTTTACCTCTTGGTCGTCTTATTGTCCACTAATAGCTCTATTAGCTGTTCCTCAAATTCGTCAATTCTGATAGTTGTTTGATATAGTCTGGTGTGGAGAAGAAGTTAAAAACATTTGCTGACACAGGTTGGAGGGCCTATCTATAATTTTGACATTGGGGACTTAGAATAAATTTGGCACAGGTAAAAGGCATTAAAGCTCTAACCTTTCTGAAAATTCCCAGGGCTTATTTTAATGGATTAGGCATCGTCCCACTGCACAGCTCAGATGGAGCCTTTGTATTTACTTTTACAGCTCGCCTCTTTAAGAAAGAACCTTCACAATGGAAAACAGCAGCCAGAGGTAGACTTCAAAAAGGAAGCTGTTAGTGTAACAGTAAAATTGGCCAGGTGAATTTTTTTTTTTTCTCTCTCATTAGGTTTCAATATTCTTTAGTATGATGAGTTATCCAAAACAGACTAGCACTGAATCAGAGCATTCCGTTTTTCAAAAATTAGACATGTTTGTCTAAGCTTTATTTTAACTTGAATTAAGTGTTTGCTGGGCTTGAACTTCAATAATTCTTTTATTAAAATTTTCAGAATAAGAACTTCAGAAGTAAAGGCTTGAGCTCTGTCATTCGTTAGGTCTCCTAAAGATTTATTTACCTTAAAATTAATTGAATCTCTTTCATAGTTCCATCAGTATAGAAACATGATCTCTTATGTTTATGTATTTTTCTTAAAAACAAACAAACAAAACAACTTACTATGAGGGGGTGCCTGGGTGGCTCAGCCGATTAAGCATCTGACTCTTGATTTCGTCTCAGGTCATGATCTCACGGTTTGTGAGATCAAGCCTCACACTGGGCTCTGCACTAACAGCACGGAGCCTGCTTGGTATTCTCTCTCCCCCCACCCCTGTCTCTCAACATAAATAAATAAAGCTTTAAAAAAAACTTATTATGAAACTTCCCAAACATGATGAAAAGTAGAAAGTACAATAAGCCTCCATTTATCAATCACCTGGCTTAAACAACCATCAATATTTTATCATTTGTATTTATGTTTTAATAATCATGATTGCTAGGTGTTAACAGAAAGAATCATTATTTTGTTTTAAAAATGTTGGTAAAATTCCTTAGTTTGTAAAGCTATGATTTTGGGTAAATTTCATTTTAAAAAGTAGAATATTAATTGTAGAACAGTGACCAGATGTGCTACATTAAATTTAAAAATATAGTTCTTATTTCTGCTTTTTGTAGCCATTATTTAAAATATTGATGGAGTATGAAGTTTTGTTTTCCAAATGTCAGCTGTTCCTTTCTCTATTCCTGGTTCAAAGCCAGCATTGTCAGAAAGGAGACAAATTGGCAACTAGCCTAAATACCAGTAGGACTACATCGTCTCTTTTGGACTTATATTCTTAAATACCGCCTTAAAAATCTGTAGATAATTAGTGTAGCAATGTTGAAAATATTAATTAAGAAAAGAGCTAATAATTACTATGCTTCAAATTTAAAGTGATATAATTAGACTTAAACTGTGAGGTTTTTATTTGAAATTGATTAAGACCTTCAATGAATTACTTGGCAAAGAGAAATTTCCCATTTATATTCTTAACTAGTTAATAGAAATATAAACAGTCTCAAATATTTGTTTACTTATAGGTTCTGTTGTCTAATTCCATTTCATTTTAATTATTTACGGGCAAAATGATTTACTTAAGATAACAAAATTCAGCAGAACTGGTCAAATAATCCTGACAAAAAATGAAGAGATTTGATTTTGCTTTTAAAAAGCTATATACTCTGGGCATACATTTTCGTTACTGAAATTTTAGAACATTTGCTAGAAATCTACTTTAAATTATTCTCAAATCATTGCTTTCGCATGTGAAATAATGCACTGAGTTTCTTCCCCCCTCTCCCCCACGCCTTAAAGAAACCTGAAATGGTGCATTAGAAAAAAGTCTCAAGCTGAATGACGCCATTTTGAATAGCTTGGTGTTGACAGGCTGGGCGATAGTTTAGGAGCTTTGACTGCTGACACTACTCTTGCTCTTGTGGACGATGATATCCCTGTGAAATACACTGCCCTGATCTGCCTACAGAAATCTTAACCGCATCAGTCAACCCCTGTTGCCTGAACCTATGAGGTCATCATTATTACTTCATTTTTTATTCCTGCATAATCCAGGCTGAACTTCAGAAGCCTTTCTGCTTTTCCCATCACAAGTTATTACTCTGAAATATGGAAATAATCTGAGAGATCTTTTATGAAATGTATACTCTATTCGTCTGTAGTATGCCATTGAAGCAACAAGCTGATTTTTTGAGCAATAGATTCACCGAATCTAAATAAACTTCAGGTGAATCAAATAGCTTCTCTCCACACAAATAATCCCCTGGATAAAAAAAAAAAACAAAACAAAAAAAACAGAAATGTAATACTAGTGGAAAAAGGATAGCAGTACTGTGGATAAGCAAGATAGAGTTTGAAGAGAACAAAAATAAATTTAAACAAAAACAATTAATGAGCTAGTGAAAAAGTGCAGAGATTGTTCACATCACTAATTCAAGCAATCTATTAAAAAAATAGTGAATTTCCTCTAACTGGAAAGAGGAATCCATGACTAGAAATAAAAAACTAGGAAAAAATTTCACACGTAAAAACTAATGTACATTAAATAGAATGGATTAATAACTTATGAAGCAAACACTAAAGCAGTAAAATCAATTATATCTACAAAAATTATTCAAGGGATACAAAGAATAAAAAGGTGTGAAATATGACATTATAAACATAAAATGTGGAGGAGGGAGTAAAAATGTAGTGCTTTAAAGATGTGTTCAAATTTAAGCAACCATTAATATAGATTGTTATACAAATAGGATGTTATATATGAACCCAATGGTAACCACAAATCAAAAACCTATACTAGATACACAAAAAAATAAAGAGAAAATAATGCAAGCACAACAGTAAAGAAAGCCATTAAACCACAATGGAAGACAGGAAGACAAGAATAAAGGAATAGAGAACTAAAAGTACTAGAAAACAATTAACAAAATGTCAGTAAGTACATATCTATCTCTATTTACCTTAAATGTAAGTGGACAGAATGCTCCAATCAAAAGATATAGGGGGACTGAGTGGATAAAAAAAAAAAAAAAACAAGATCTATCTATCTGCTGCCTTTAAAAGTCTCACTTCAAACCCACACTGAAAGTGAAGGGATTAAAAAAGACATTCTGTGCAAATGGAAGCAAAGAAGAAAAAGCCAGGGTAGTAATACTTATATCAGACAAAATAGATTTTAAAACAAAGACTGTAGCAAGAGACAAAGAAGGACATTATGTAATGATAAAGGAATCAATCCAACAAAAGAATATAAAATTTGTAAATATCTATGCGCACAACACAAGGCACCTAAATACATAAAGCAAATATTAACAGACATAAAGGGAGAAACTGACAGTACTACAATAATAGAAGGAAACTGTAACACCCCACCTGCATCAACGGATTAGATCATCAGACAGAAAATCAACAAAGAAACAATGCCTTTGCACAACACATTAGAGCATATAGACTTAACAGATATATACAGAACATTCTATCCCAAAACAAGAGAATGCACATTCTTTTCAAATGCACGTGTGACAATTCTCCCTAGTAGAACACGTTAGGCCCCAAAACATGTCAATAAATTTAAAAAGATTGATATTGTATCAAACATCTTTTCTGACTATGATGGGATGAAACTAGAAGTCAGTTACAAGAAAAAAAAACCCTGAAAAAAACATACACACATGGAGGCTAACTAACATGCTACTAAACAACAAATTAGTCAATGAAGAAATCAAGAAGAAAATTAAAATACGTAGAGATAGATGAAAGCACATAAAGATAAATTAAAATGAAACACATTTCTTTGAAATGTCCAAAATCTTTGAAATGGAGCAAAAGCAGTTCTAAGAGGGAAGTTTATAGTAACACAGGCTTACCCAAACTCAAGAAGCAAGAAAAATCTCAAATAAACAACCTGACCTTACATTTAAAGGAATACTAAAAGAAGGACAAAGCCCAAAGCTAGTAGAAGGAAATAAATAATAAATATTACAACAGAAATAAATGAAATAGAGATTAAAAAAAATAGAAAAGATCAACCAAGAACGAATAGAATAGAATAGAATAGAACCAAGAACTGATTCTTTGAAAAGATATACAGAGTTGATAAGCCTTTAGCCAGACTCATTAAGTAAAAAAGAGAGAGAACTCAAATAAATAAAATCAGAAATGAAGGAGTAGAAATAACAGTAGGCACCATAGAAATACAAAAAAGTATAAGAAAACACCATGAAAAATCATACACCAGCAAATTAGATAGTTTATAAGAAATGGGTAAGTTCCTAGAAACATACAATCTTTCAAAGCTGTCTCAGAAAGAAATAGAGACTTTGAACAGACCAATTAGTACTAACAAAATTGAATCAGTAATCAAAAACAAACAAACAAACAAACAAACAAACAAACAAACAAAGGTCCAGGACTAGATAGCTTCACAGATGAGTTCTACCAAACATTTAAAGAAGAGTTAATTTCTGTTTTTCTCAAACTATTCCAAAAAATTGAAGAAGAAGGAAAATTTCCAAATTTATCCTACAAGGCCAGCATTACCCTGATTCTAAAACCAGACAAAGACACTGCAAAAAAAAAAAAAAAAAAAAAAAGAGAGAGAGAGAGAACTATAGGACAATATCCCTGATATATCCAAATGTAAAAATTTCCAGCAAAATATTAGCAAACTGAATTCAGTTTGTATTTGTAAAACAATACATTAAAAGGAATCATTAATCATGAACAAGTGGAATTTATTCCAGGGATGCAAGTGTGGCTCAATATTTGCAAATCAAAGTGATACATCATATTAACAAAAAGGATAAAAAGCATATGATTATCTCAATAGATGCAAAAAATGTTTGACAGAATATGATATCTATTCATGATAAAAACTCTAAACAAAGTGGGTGAGAGGGAAGATATCTCAACATAATAAAAACCCACAGCTAACATCATACTTGATGGAGAAAACTGAAAGTTTTTCCTGTACAGTCAGAAACAAGACAGGGATGTCCACTCTCACCACTTATATTCAACATGGTTACTGGCAATCCTGAATGCAGTGATCAGACAAGAAAAAGAAATGAAAGGCATCCAAATAGGTAAGGAAGAAGCACAAGTGCCACTATTTGTAGATATGATACCAAATAGAAAAATCCCTTATATATGCCACCAAAAAACTATTAGAATTAATAAATGAATTCAGTAAAATTTCAGGATACAAAATTAATATACAGAAATATGATGCATTTCTGGGCACTAATAACAAAGGAACAGAAACAAAAATTAGGAAAATAATCCCATTTTAAAATGTACCAAAAAGAATTAAATACCTAGGAATAAATTTAACCAAGGAGGTGAAAGACCTATAGTCTGAAAAGTATAAGATATTAATGAAAGAAATTGAAAACAACATAAACAAATAGAAAGGTATTCCATGTTCATGGATTGAATTAAGCAATATTGTTAAAATGTCCACACTACACAAAGCAATCTACAGATTCAATGCAATTCTCAACAAAATACCAATAACCTGTTTTCACAGAACAAGAGTAGTCCTAAAATTCGTATCAACTATGAAAGATCTTGAATAGCCAAGGCAATCTTGAGAAAGAAGAGCAAAGTTGGAGGGATCATAATCCTAGATTTCTACTACAAAGCTTTAGTAATCGAAATAGTATGGTACTGGCACAAAAATAGACACATAGATCAATAGTACAGGACAGAGAGCCCAGAAATAAACCCACACTTATATGGTCCATTAATCTGTGATGAAGGCAAGAATTTACAATGGGGAAAATAGTCTTTTGCATAAATAAGTGTTGGGAAAACTGGACAGAAACATGAAAAAGAATGAAACTGCATCACTTTTTTACACCACACCAAAAATAAACTCAAAATAGATTAAAAACCTAAATATGAGACTTGAAATCTTAAAACTTCTAAAAGAAAACATAAGCAGTAATCTGCTGGACATCAGCCATAACAACATATTTATAGATATATCTCCTTAGGCAAGGGCAACAAAAGCAAAAAAGAAAAAAAGAAAAAAATAAGTAAGTAAGTGAATGAGTAAATATGTAAATAAATAAATAAATAAATAAATAAATAAATAAAGTAATTGGGACTATACCAACATAAGCCTTTGTCCAGGAAAGGAAACTATGAAGAAAAAACAAAATGCAAACTTGTGAATGGAAGAAGATATTTGCAAATGGTGTATCCAATAAGGGGTTAATATCCAAAACACATCAAGAACTTACATAATTAAATACCAAGAAAAAAAAACCCAATCAGGTTCAAAAATGGACAGAGGACCGGAATAGACATTTTTCCAAAGAAGACATATAGATGGCTAGCAGACACATGAAGAGGTGCTCAATGTCACTAATCATCAGGGAAACACAATTCAAAATGAGATATTATCTCATACCAGTTAAAATGGCTAGTATCAAAAAGACAAAAAATAACAAACAAACGTTGGCCAGGATATGGAGAAAAGGGAACACTTGTGCACTGTTGGTGGGAATGTAAATTGGTACAAGCACTGCAGAAAAGAGTATGGAGTTTTCTCAAAGAAGTTAAAAATAGAAATACCATATGATCCAGTAATTCCACTGCTGGATATTTACCCAAAGAAAATGAAAACACTAATTTGAAAAGATATATGCACCTTTGTGTTTATTCCAGTATTATTTACAATAGTCAAATAATGGAAGCAATCAAAGTATCCATCCACAGATGAATGGATAAGGAAGATATGGTGTATATATATGTATGTATATATGTATATATTTGTATGTATATAACAAAATATTACTCAGCCATAAAAAAGAATGAGATGTTGCCATTTGCAACAACATGGATCAAACTGGAGAACATTATACTAAGTGAAATAAATCAGAGAAAGACAGTTGCCAGATGATTTCACTTATTGTAGAATCTGAAAAACAAAATAAATGAACAAACAAAAAAGCAAACAGACTCTTAAAGATGTGAAACAAATTGGTGGTTGCCAGAGGGGAGGGGTGAGATAGGGGAAAGGGATTAAGAGGTACAAACTTCCAGTTATAAAATAAGTAAGTCACAGAGATGTAAAGTACTTTATAGGAAATATAGTCAGTTGCACCATAATAATGTGGTATGGTTACAGACGGTAACCACACTTATCATGATGAGCATTGAATAATGTGTAAAATTGTCAAATCACCATGTGATACACCAGAAGCTAATATAGCATTGAATGTCAAGTACTCTTCAATTATTAAAAAAAGTGAATTTCTGCATCTTTTTAAAATGGCTAAGAATGTGGGCTCTTACCTGGTAAAGTCTGACCTGGATATGGATCCCAACACTACCACCTGTTAGCTAAGTATCTCTGATCTTGCTTCCATCCATGACAGGGATTGGCAATTTTTTATTGAGACACAGTGGACGTAAAACATTATGTATGTTTCAGGTGTATAACACAATGATTTGATATATGTGCATGCTGTGAAATGATCACTATAGTCTAGTTAACATCCATCATCACCTGGTTACAATTCGTGTGTGTGTGTGTGTGTGTGTGTGTGAGAGAGAGAGATGGTTACTTTTAAGATCTACTCTCTCAGCATCATTCAAATATATTGTACAATATTATTAACTATAGTCACCATGTTATGTGAGATTGGCAGACTTTTCCTGTGAAGGGCCGGGTAGGCTTTGCAGGCCATGTTGTGTCTTTTACAACCACTCAACTCTGCTGCTGTGGTGTGGAAGCAGCTGTAGGCAATACATAAATGAACAAGCATGCTGCATTGCAGTAAAACATTGTTTATGGATACTGAATTTGACTTTCATATGACTTTTTTGCGTGTCACAAAATATTCTTTTGAATTTTTTTTCACTATTCAAAACTAAAACCAATCTTATCTTGTGGACTGAACAAGAAAAAGCCCAGTTGCCTGGGTTTGGCCTGTGGGCCATCGTACTCTGAAACCCGATCCATAGAAGTGGGTTTCAAAGTGTGGTCCACATACCAGCAGCACCAGCACTGCCCGGGAACCTCCTCAAGATGGAAATTCTCAGGCCTTCACCTAGACTGACGGAATCAGAAACTCTGGGGATGGAATGCAGTGAGTGTTTTAACGAGTGTTTTACCTCCACGTGATCCTGATACATGCTCAAGTTTGAGAACCATTGATCTATAGATACTGCTACCTAACAGCCTTGAGTTCTTGTGAGAATGAATGAGATATTGAATTAACAGTGCTTAGCACGATGTTGAACCACCCCGATAGTGCTTCACACCTATTCACTATTATAACCAAGGTAGAAAGAAGGAAGTGTGCTTTAATTTTGAGCATATTTTTTCCTCTTAAAAAGGTGACTGTGTACCACAGACTTTTGCAATAATTCTACAACCAAACTAATGGGAAGGATATTAAGAGTTGATCATTTGAATTGTATTTAATTAAATTGATAAAATATGAGGATTAAGAAAATCAATTCTGGACAATGTGACAGATTATGGTTTTCTTGGAAAACAGATTGCCTTTAATGCTAATACTTCCCCTGGCCTGTTAGTAATTACAGAATGATAGAAACAGAGTTTGTGGTACAAATCTCATAGAATACATTCTTGAAAAAAAAAAGAAAAGCAAGATGAATTTATACTTATGGAATAAATGCATCCACACAGCATTTCTTGTCTTTTATTTCTCCGTGAACGTTGTGCGCACAAGGGGTGTTGCTGGCCATTTCCACATGGTTCATGAGAATCACATACTGATTGTCTGACGTATCATAGGTTCTAGTTCAAATAGGATTGAGTAGGTGAATGGCAAAGGCAAAACTAATATTACCTCGCAAAATAATTTATTTGTGCCTTTTGTAGAACTGATGTCATGGAAACCTGCTTTCTTATGGAAACCTCTGTCATTATTGAGCTGAACATTTTGGAATATAAATAAAGGAAAATGAAAGAAGACTTACAGAAAAAGACCATTTACATTTCTTTGACTTGAAACTTAATACTGACTGTAGAAGTTTCTAAATAATCACAGGTGAACAGAAAACATAATGAAGTTAAGAGCTGACATTTTTCACGAATACGGACTTCAAGCCGTATTTAACACAATGTAGAGAAGTAAGGGGGATTCTGCCTTTCTCACAACTATCTGGATAGCTTTTTTTTTTTTTTTAAATTACAATGTTTGCCATGATTCATCTGGATAGCTATGACTACGTAGGCTTATAAAAATGTCCCACACAATTCATCCTGAATTTTTATTTTGCTTTATATGTGCATATTTTACTACAGATACTCACAAAATGTCTTGGGTAACAGCTGGCCTCTTAATGTTCTCATTATGACCAGTGAATCTGCAAAAGCAGATGAAATCCTTCTGTAAACTCAAGTAAGCTAAAAATTACAAGAAAAAAATGCTTGGGCAAGTCCCTGGAATACAAATGTTTTATTAAAAGTTTTCCTGTGTTTTGGTATTTTAATAGAGACCACATGATATAAAGCTTATTTTTTGATTATTAGCTTTGGTTGTGATAGTCAGTATATAAAGATCAGACTTTTTTGTCATTGTGGCCAGAACTTGCTAGAAAAGCAGCAGGAATGACATCACAACATGCATCTTTGCAGCACATTGATGCATTCTGACAGTTGAAAAATTCTGATCAAGAGAATATTCTATTTCATTTTGCATAGTATGTAACATTTGACACTTAGGACATTTCTTTATTCAGTAAGCTATTAGTTACATCTACAAAAATAGCCTCAGTGGAAAATTTCTAAAAAATATTGTCAAGACTTTCTCAGCTGGGAACGAACATTAAATAGTCATAGCTATCAAGCAAGTATCATGTTTGGTTTAACCCCAAATATAAACGACTACAATCCAGATGTTTCCTATTTTCGTATCTGCAAGTTTCCTATGGTGATCCTTAACTTTAATATCTAAATCAAATGCCTTGAACTCTACTGTGGGAAGCCCAGAATCCTCCCGAATCTCTCTGCAGTGTTGCTGGAGTGCATGTGCTCCTATGTGAGTGCACATCTGTGACTTCCCCGCGCTGTTTCTTGCTCTGGACCACGGCCGGCTGTTTGTTCCTGTGGGTGTTCATGCCTGCGTTGGCCTCGGGGTGCTGCTCCTGTTCCTGTACCCTAGCAAAGCACCGCAAACTGGGGCTCCTATGAGTGGCAACATTTTACCGCAGGCTTGACAGTTACAGAAAGTAATTACAGGTCTGAAAATACTTCAACTTTAATGTCAGGTACAGATATGAATGTTTCAAGTAATTTGTCAGCCATCCCCTCCATCGGAAGCTTTTCATGGCTATGTGCCCTTAGGCGCTCCAGCCTCCAGCTATATTCCAGGAGCCCTCTTAATTTTTTTTTTTTTTTTTCCTGGATCTTTCTGGCAACTCCCTGTTCTCCTCATTCCCAGGCCCCTATCCTGGGCTGCCTGCATCACAACCAAATTCTTCTCACTTTAAACTGCAGAGTAACGGGCAGCTTTGATTTTTAGCTCCTCCATCCAGCCCCAAACATCTAGGGACGAAAAGGTCAGAGACTTGACCTTTCTCGATGAAAGGAAACAGCTTACACCATGAAGATGTTTTTCTCAAAAAAAAAAAAAAAAAAACAAACAAAAAACAAAAAACCAGAGCCATCTCCCCAGAGATGAATTATGCCAATTCTCTGGAAGGCAGAATCAACGGCAGTCATCTTTCCTTCCAGCAGTGATTGCTTCTCTTTCTGCTGTATACAGCATTTCTGTCTAAGCAAATGACAGAGCTCTTTCGCAGGTGGATTGTTTTTACCTCCTTGGATCCTTTCACCATACTGCAGCCAGATGATCTTTATAAAGGATAGTTCAGTCAGGCCATTCTTTTGGGTAGCATCTCACTGCTCTCAGGACCATGTTTCCAATCCTTAACAGTCCCTACAGAACTCGACGATCGCACACCCACTGCCATCAGCCTCGATTTGTCCACCAGCCTCGATTTGTCCAACTTTCCTTTTTTCCCTGTCTTCTCTCTCTCTCTCTCTGTAGGTACTAGTCTTTTGCCTTCTGGAACAGATCATGCTCCTTCCTACCGTAAGCTCTGTGTGTTTGTTGTTCTCTCTTTCTGGAAGTCCCTCCCCCTTCATCTAGTGATCTCTCAATTATTATTCAGATTTCAGCTTAAATATTTCTTCTTAATTTTTCTCTGACCCTCAGCTAAGTCTAGGGCTTCTGATGTGTATTGTGCTTGCACACCGCACTTCTCTTTCATGGCACTAATCACAATTGCAATTCATTCATTTTGAATTTAATCAATTTTGCTATGACTTCTTCCATGCAGAGTTACCCAGGATCGTCTGTGACCTTCCACCTAAGTTAGCTACAGCTAACTTTTTTTTTCTGTCCTGTTAACTGTCCCACCCTCCTTCAATGCTCCCCCAAACATGGGGTTTGCCGACCCAGGGTGACACATTGCTCAAATGTGTCAATCATGTTGTTCTCCGAATTTCCTGTCTGCATGCTAGTTAACACGCTCCTGAACTCTTATCATCTTTTCCAATGTCTTGCATAACTGCTTACCATCGGACTTAGTGTCTTGCAGGACATCCTCTTACCCTCACAGTCTCTGCTTAAGTTACAGTTAATTTTTTCTTTTGTCTTCCCATGTGCCATGTTTTGTTCACCCCCTGGGCCCTTAAACATGCTGTTGCTATAACAAAAACAAAGAAGCCCACTCCCACCCCTGCCAAGTCTTCTGTTTATCTACCTAAATTCTACTTATCCTTTAAGACTTATCTTACATTTCAACCCTCTTAGAAGCCTTTCTTCACTCCGTATCCTTCTCACTCCATGCTGCTTATGATAGGCAGAATAACAGCCCTCAAAGATGTCCACATTCTAGTCCTAATCCCTAGACCTGTGTATATGTTTTGTTACCTGGAAAGGGTAGATTAAGCTTATAGATGGAAATATAGGTTGCTAATCAGGTGGCCTTGAAATAGAGAGATTATCCTGGATTTCTAGGTGGGCCCAATGCAATTGTAAAAGTCCCTATAAGTAGAATAGGGAGGCAGAAGATTCAGTGTCAAAGATTTGTAACATGAAAACAACAACAACAACAACAACAACAACAACAACAACTCCAACTCCACTGGTCATTGATAACTTTAAAGGTGGAAAAAGGAGACAAGCTAGGGAAGGCAGACAGCCTCTAGAAGCTGGAAAAGGCAAAAAAACCCAAACGATTCTTTCCTAGAACCTCTAGAAGGAACATAGCTGCGCTGGCCCTTTGATATTAGCCCAATGAGTTGCATTTCAGATTTCTGACCCCCAGAATTGTAATATAAATACATTTATATTATCCTAAGGCACCAAGTTTTGACAGATTGGTACAGCAGTCATAAGAAACTAATACAGTGCTCTTCCCAGGGGTTTCTGAATGCTGTACTTTGTCATAGCTTTTATTATCCTGTGTCACAATTGCCTATTTGCTTGATGATGACTTTCTTACTTACTATCGTATATCCAGTGATAGATAACTATAGTGCCTGGAAGATACTAGGCTTTCAATAAGTATTTGCTGAGTAAATTAATGGCAGAGCTAGAATTCAAACACAAATCTTTGACATGATGCCATAGCCCTTTGGTCCAGAAAAGACACTTCTTGAGATTTTCTTCCTCCTGGAAATCTGACTAGAGGTCATCTGAAGTCAGAGGTAGGTTGGTCAAATTTAGTTGAGAAAAATTTCCCAAATATATATTGATCCACGGTGCTATGACCTCTCAGTTACCATCGAGAAGGAAAATATTTGTAAAATAATTTATTGAATCCTGTTAACTTCTTTAAGCAGGTGGATGAAGCATTTCCCATTTGCCCTTAAAATATATTACATACATGTTTTTCTATGATATATTGTTTGGAAATGACCAGAAGCAGCTTGGTGCAGAAAGACACGGCTGCAGATGGGCCATGTTTCAGATTGCTTGGTTCCATCTCAACCCAGGACAGACTTAGTTTCTTCGAGAAGGTTATTTCCTCAGGTGACATAAACACACGTTTCAACCATTTGCACAACAAAACTGGACCCTGTTGGCATTCCCCAGCAAATGCTACGGCGAAGGGTCTCTGCACGCTGAAAGTCCCTGGTTACCACCTACGGGACAAAAGAGAAAAAAACTTGGAGTTTTCATATGATAAAAACCAGGCTTTTTATTCTTTCCTGTTTGGTCTTTCTCTCTCCTGAACAGTTTGGTGGGTGAATATCAAAAGCTATTGGAACTCAGTGCATTATCATTCTCTATGCCTTAGATTATTAAGATGGAATGAAAGAAAGGAGGAAAAAAAATCTCCTGAATGATTCCTTTTATCGTTTTCAAATACAATAATACTGCCAACTACAAGAACTAAGAAATTAAAGCTGATTAAGGAACATTAGAAAAGCTGTCAATGCATTTTAAAAATCAGGGTAAAATTTGCAGCGTTCATTAAGCCCCCAGGGGAAGAAGATGTGTTCTTCCAAATCACAACAACTGAAATGTATTTCTATTATTTTTTGCTCTAGACTCTTCAAGCACTTACCCTAAATTTTAGAATGCTTCAACAGCTTCGAACTGATAAGAGTTACATGCCATGAGGAATGCTAGTGTGTGAGCCAGAGAAGAAGAAACATTCTGGATTTCTAGTTCGGCGGCAGGTTATTTTGCTGAGTGTAAGTTTGGTCACATTTAGATGACCTCAAAAACTTACACATATTTTATTTTGGACTAAAAAGAAACATTTTGTTATAATTGTGTGGGTTGAGCTTTAAAAAAGGGGGATCTTTATTTCCTATAGAAAGAGTCTAAATTGCACAAAATTAGGACACTTAAAAAGTAGTCAATTCAACTATTGTGGGTCATGGGGAAACTTCATCAGAAAGTTCTCCACTTCTGCGAAGACTATTTTGTGAGAGGAGACTGAGAGTGGGCTGCGGGTGAAAGTTTAAGAGCCAAAGCATCCAACAGGCCGCTTCGACTCCACTCATCTCATCGCGGCCCTCCTGGATTCATCTGGAGCGTGAGCAGAAACGTAAGATCTGGCTCAAGAACAGGATGCATGTTGCTGGGTCTATCACAGAGAAAATGTCTTTGCAACGCAGATCAGCAACTTCAGACCAGTCGAAAGATTTTGAAAATCTTTGAAATTTGGAAAATGAAAGATTTTGTAAAGTGGTTGGGGAAGCAATTCAGGGTAAAACAGGGGGAAAAAAATGCAGCAGCACAAGATTGGTTTCCATGTAAGAACTGACAAAGCAAATATCCCCCGATAAATCTATCTTGTGTCTATTATCATTTTTCTACCTCCCATCAGGCTGTTCCTGGGATTGGCAGGCATATGTCACAATACATGCAATATTCCCAAACCCCTCATTTCACTTCCATCCAACTAAAAAGAATCTGAGTTGATTATGTCCCGATTAAAATCATGCAGTGAAGCCGTTGTAACTTTGTAGTGTTCGGGGTCATCCATGCCGATACACTGAAAATGAGCAGCAACATAAAGAACTTCCGATAAAGCACCATGTTTGTAGAAAAGACAAGCAACTCACAGCTTATATTTTCAACTCACCAGAACTTAAGGTTATCATTAAGTATTTGGAAGCTGGTTTCCTTGGAAAATAGAGGTTCATTTTTAAACATGAGAAAAAATAGAAAATAAATTTTTATTAGAGATATATAACCAGAAAATCTATTACAGTAAGAGAAATCTTACAATAAATTAAATATCAGATCTATAAATTAGCACTTGTGAAACTCCTTGCCTGACATATTTGCTATGTCACTAATATTGAACTGTGTCTGGGGACACTTCGTCTGGCATTTCTGGTAGTATTTTTCACAGTAGGAACTTTCCTAATTAACAAAAACTAATGTTAATGAAGAATGTAAGACTGTTTCTCTCTCTCTACCTAAAGCCACTGCCTGTCAAGTTTTGAGTTCTTGCTTTTTCTTTCTCGTCCCCAGATACCAGAAGGACAGCTTGTTTTTGTCTGACAACTTCCTGTAAAATGGTGTGGGTATTTGCTGTTTTGGATTTGTTGGGGGCTGCTGGAATTGCAACCTACCTGTGAAGAGTATGCCTGAGCACTCCATTCTTTAATTTGGAATTTTGTTATTTTTGTATCTCCTTAGAATACACAGCTCCAGTTCATGAGTAGGGTTTGTTGGAAAGAAACAAAACAAAACAAAACAAAACTGGTGGGAACTCAGACTATAGTTTTCTATGGGGGTAGGGGTCTTCTATGGGGGTTTTCTGTCCTTCAAAGGCTATTCAACCACTTTGTCACATTGTAACAAATAATATTCATTAAGCCACAAGGCCCAACCGGTAGAATCCCTGGGCCTTGAGTCCCGCCCCCCACCCCCAATTTTACTTCCCTTTTGTTGAGCTTCTTCACTTTGAGGGAGGCAAGGGTGAAGGAGATGGTGGAGAAGGAACCTGCGGCTGGACATGAGAGGCTCCTATGCCCCTACAAAGGTCTCCCCTGGCTCGGAATTAAAGGGACAGGGGCTGGGTTAGGGCCGTGGTGGATGAGACACAGCATAGAAAAATCTGCAACTGGGAAATGCACTTGGAGCTTGTGATGAGAACACTTTGTCATTGACTATTACTGAATTAAATCTTTAATAAAAGCCCGAGCTTTCCCCTAAATCCAATCAAAACATCTTATGAAGTCACCTATAATTTTGAATATCCTTTGAGCATATGTGATTTTCACTATAGTTGATGTGGAAGTTGTGTTGTGTACAGGACGGATGTGCTCAAAGTATCACGGTTTAAGGCACTTGTTCACAGCATAGAGACCGCATTGCAGAAGTCAGTAAAAATACGGCCCCCTATTCTAGGAGATGAATGTTTAATGAGCATCAGTACATAGGAAGGCAACCAAATTAGTCACTATTTCAAGCAAATAATTTGACTAATTGTGAAGAGAAAGAGGCTTTTTTTCTCCCCATTGGAAGTTTATTTTCCAAAATTGCAAGAGAGTCAAATAATTAGCATATCTCCTAAAACATGAGTTTTAATTTAGCATTCAGGGTGATATCGCTGATGGGCTATAGCTCGTGGTAAAATCAATTCATCTTCTTATGTGTCAGTTTTCTGGTTTTCAAAATCAAGGATGTCCAGATTTAACCATCTCTAAATGATGTATTGCATAAGTACACATAGTCGAAAATATCTGAATTGATCTCCTCTGATTTTCTTTGGTTGTAATAAATCCTCAAACTCTCCACTGAATCTTTATATTCAACTGAGGAATAAAGGAGACATCTTAGGAACAAAAGAACAAGATGTTTCAAATTTGTATGTGAGGAGAATTAACAACAGCCAGAAGAACTGGATCCCCCCCCTCCCTTTTATTTTTAGGAACACTTTCTACTCTTCCTCTCCCAGTTCTTTCTTCCACCTCAAGCCTTAGCTTTTAATTAACACTCAGTTTGAGATCAGTTTGGGAAAAGGGAAAGTGAAATCTAATTTATTTAATAAAAATTGCAGAAATTATTTAAGGAAAGTCAAAGTAAATGCACAATCTAGAATCCAGTTAGTCAGTAAAAACTAAGACCCAATCCCTTTTCCATTTCTAAAAAAACGTTTAAAGTAAGGAAGTCTTTATTCAGTATGACTAACAGTGAGAATCATGATTTTATATCTCCTGTGAATGGCAACAGTATTGAGATATGTAAGAATTTTTAGTAGCAGAAGCAAAAGACATCTAGAATAAAGGTCAAGCAAGAAAAGGACATTTTAAGGGGTCACGACATAATTTTAAAACCCCATTTTGAAATGTGTTAATTGAACATTTAATTAATTTGGCTGTTGCAAATGTGACATGTATACTGTCTCTTGAATTCTATAACCAAATTATAAAACACAATAAAACATTAACAGCAATAGGTGAGTTTTGAATGTGATCAGTTATGTGATGAATCTTCCTCCCCGAACAATTAAAGTGAATGCAAATGCACAAAGGCAGTTTATACAAGATTTTATGTTAAAGAACGATCCATTTAAATAGATGACACTTTACTATTTTTAATAGATGACTTGAAATGCAACCAAATGACAAAATGTATATAGAACATCTGACTGTGTTTGATTTAAAGAAAACTATCATAAAAACCATGATTATAATTCATTTTAGCAACTTTGCACAATGATTATAGCAGCTATTAATCAAATGGTTCCATGATGATGGAGACAACAAATGGATATAAGAACAAAAGGTGATAGTTAAAGTACTTACAGTATAACTTTAAAATGCTTTGAGTTGTATACACTTGATTTTAATGTATCAAAAATAATGTGAACGTTGATTTTAGTCATATGTTACTTACAGCGATCTACCAAAGTACAAAATGCACCTTTGCAATTTGTAAATTTCTTAAACTGTAGTTTTTATGTTTGCATCCTCTCTGCACACTATTTTGAAAACTGTCAAAATAGTTGCCTATTTAATAGTATAACACAGAGAAAGAGTGTATCACTAAAATGTATCTAATCAGAATTTATATCTACACTCCTCTATAACACACAGCTTGAGGTACTTTCTTACCCATAATATTAAAGCTAAATATTATAATTAGTATACACTGTAGGTAATAAAGATGAGAATCATAGACAATAAAGTTACCGTGGGACTGTTATTGATCGGGAAGTTCAATCACTTTGGTTTTTAATCTTCTGAAAACACACACTGAAAAATATTTTTGGAGCTTCAGAAAATATGTTAAATGTATTTTAATGTAATTTAATTATAAATGATAAAAATCCAAAGCAGTCATTCTGGGTAGAAACTTTATTTTCCAGAGTATGTCTGTGAGTAACTAAGGTTACTTTACCAGGTTTTAAAACCGAACATGTTAGAACAAGCTACTTTTCATCTTAATTTTCAAGTTACGGTAATGGAATGTCTTGTAAATCTTAATGCCAACGATTTCTGTCTGAATTAACTTGCAATCTTTATTGACACATGGAACACTAGTTTTTTTTGTTTGTTTGTTTCCTTGCTGATAATTACATTGTTCTGGTTGCTGGAATTATAATGTCTCTGTTTTGTTCTAAGCTGGTCAGAGCAAGGTTTTTGAACTTGGATTTATTACTACATAGTTGTCTTCAGTCTGCCAGGACCTCAAGCGTTGTGACCAAAGCCTCTTCCACTTATATTTTAGCATATCAAAAGGCCAGGGACATCAGTGGGGGACCCTTGGTACAAACAAGTTTTAGGAATATTTACTTGTGCAAAAGAAACAATGCTTTGTACCTATGTGCCATTAAAAAAAAAAAAAAAGGAGTTTACCTTTCAATTTACTCAATTAGAAGAGTTGGACAAAGCAGTTTCCCTGAATTTGATGATTGTATTCTGCCAAAGAAAATGAACCCATCCATTTCAGAGGATAAGAATTAAAGTATTTTTGAGCAAACTTTTTCCTGTAATAGTTTTCCCCCTAATCTTTAAGTCACTGCTTCTTTCCTTACCGCACGGATACTTTTCTATTGTGACTTTACCTGTCTGTCTTCCCTCCCCCACCCTTCTCTCGTTCTCTTTCAAAGCATTTTTTCAATCAGCACATGAGGTTCTGAAAGAAAATTATTTAGTCTTGGCTTTTCCCTCAACTTTATTCAGCAAAGCTACTGACTTGAACAAAAGCAGTACTGTACCTGCTCCCGGCCGCCAGAAACAATGAGGAGCGCCTTGATAAGATTAGATGTAATTTTAAATGCAGCAGGGACAAAGCCTCCTTCCCACTAACCCCACTCGCAATCCCCTACTGTAATATTCCACCACAGTGAGCAGTTGAAAAATCCCTGACCAGAGCCAGACTGCTTGGTAAGCGCCACCTAACAGACATAGAAACATGATCTGCATCATTTTCAGGCTTGGCAGACATTTTGTGCATAAAAAAGAAAAGAAAAGAAAAGGGGGGGGAAGGCCATCTTTGAAACCAGACACAAGTAAACTTTATATATTCCCAGTTTTATAGTTTCAAGAAGAACTTAAATCTGAAATGTCAAACACAAAAAAAAGAGAGAGAGAGAAATATATGTTGAAAACACGTATCAAATCAGTTTTAAAAATGAGTTTTCTTTTTGAACAGCAACTATCCCTTCAGGTCTAAGTTAAATTGTTCTTTGGATTGTGTAGCATATTGAGTGATTGAAGTAAGCATAAATGTTGTGCAGGAATCTAAGAAGCTAGGTTCCCAATGTGCATTTTTTTTCACTCATAAAAACTCTAAGAAAGTATCTATATGGAGTGTTAGAATTCTTTCCTTTTTCTTCTCTCCTTTGGGTAAGAAACTTGACCTAGTATGTCTTTATGTGTATGTGTTATATTTGTTCTGGACACAAAACCCTATTGATTCTTTTTTGTCTTGTGCTAATATGCAAATAATAATGTTAATCTTTGTTGTTAATCTGTGTGGTTTTACACTTTACCTATTTATCATCCATCTGTACCCATCTACTGTTTTCATAAATACAAAATGCTGATTTTTATATTTTAAGAGGAAAATTATATTGACAGCTGTAAGATGTCTTTGTTTCATTAATCATACAGAAGCAACTCAGTTTGTCCACACAAATGCTTTCATAATAATATATATCGTTTCCATTTTTGTGGAACAAGACATTTAAATGGCATTATGGAAACTGTTTTTAATCACAGCTAACCCTTTTGTAATGTGGCTAAGATCTCCTTAATTTGTCAGTTCTAAAGCATTTTTTTGTGTGTCAAATGTTCTTTATAGGGGGCATGACTGCATGCTGAAAAAAAGTCAGATGTTGAAACTGGATAAAGAGTCTTAACTGACTAAATTTGAGAGGCTTACTAATCTCTGAACTTCTGATCCCATAGTAGTAGGTATTTTTGAGTTAATACAAGAGGACAAATCTCTACACTTGCCTAGTTCTGGAAATTAGTGGAGTTTTGGGCATGGAGCCTCCCATTAACCTGACAAATACACTGCCTGTGTGTGCCCTTGTTTTTTTGTCATAAAACTTTAGAAAGCTGAGAAAATACTGTTAGAATCTGAATTTCTATTCCAATCCGCCCTAACTCCATATATTATTTTCCTATGAGAGAAAAAAGGAACCTAAACAATAAGAATTTTCACAAGATTTCAGTGAATTTGATTCCACTAAACATTACTGAAATGTGTTCCTATCTTGAAAGTAGTGGGCTGTACTGACTTTTTAAATTGTTTTGGAGGGAAAGAAAAATTTTCTTCTTTTTGTTTTCTTTTCCTTTTCTTTTTTCTCTTTTTCTTTTTCCTTTCCTTTCTTTCCCTTTCCTTTCCTTTTCTTTTTTTTTTCTTTCTTCTTTGTTCCCTGTCTTTGTTTGGGGGGGGGGGGACTTTTTTTTTTTTTTTTTTTTTTTTTTTTGTATTTTTTGATCTGCCTATAGAGTATCCAAGTATCTTCCTTGCTCCTCTGTCTTTCTTTTGTGTCCTCCTCCATCTGTTCCCGGAAAGATGTGGATAGAAGCAGGCAAGCAACCACTTTCGGATTGGGGGAAATGGTAAAGATTACTTTCCTTCTGACAACCTCTTCCCAGGTGCTCAGCAGCCTCTGTGTATATTCAGACCCTCGGTTTTCCTGAGCAGTGCCTTTTTTGTTCCTCGCCTCCTCCCCTCGCCTCCTCATCCTACTTCCTACAAGGAACCCGACACTGTTGTAGGGACTGAGGATTAACAAGACAGGAGTAGTTCCTGCTCTCAAGGAGCTCAGAGCCTTGTGACAAGAGACTCAAGAAAAGAAGCAGTGTCTGCTTCCAGACTCACCCTCTCACCTGCCCCTGCTCAGGGAAGCTTCCCATTTTCCCATTCCTTCTACCCCTTGGGAAGCTGGGAAACAAATGCAAGCTGACTTAACTGATGACCTTCAAAAGCGTTCTCATCTCAGACAGCCTTTGCGTTTTACCTCTTGCCTGCAAAAGTCTGGGAACTACTAAGGATCTCTATCAGCAAAGAGCACAGTTAAAGGGAGCAATATTTCATGTTCGAGAGCCTTCTTCTGGATCTCTCACTCATGACCAAAATGTGTTTATACTAGGGTTGACCTCCTCTTCTTGGTTGTGAATTTATACAGATCTATCAGGATTTGGATTCAGAGAAATTCTTTACGATCGTATGAATTTGCTATTTTTTTTTTCATATTTATCATGGTCAGTATATATACTTTATATAAAAGAAAAAGAAGTCACATTACTGTTTGCATGTCAATAAATACTTATCATAAAACACATTTAGACATATATTGAAGTACTGTTTTCTTATTACTAATATAGCTTTGTAAAAGTTAGAGATGATCTTCAGTTTCAGAAAGTTAATACCTGGCCACCGTCCCACTCTTTTTAGTGTATTCCTGCCAGCATGATTTTAAATCCATAATTAATACATGTTTGTTGACATAATGTCACAAGAGCCACATGTACAAAAATAACAAGAAATTAAAATATACATATTTTTATTGTATTTGCAGTACTCAGAGATAGCAATTCCAGACGTCTGCTTTCAACTTTTTTCTATCCAAGTATTTTCATATTTTTCCACAAGGGAGATCATAGCGTACACAGCAGTTTTCAATCACTTTCACTTAACAGTATATCGCAAATGTTTAAAATTCACTAGAAGGTTATGCCTATGTTTCTAAATATATTCTATTTTTTAAATATCTGCATTGTGTGGATATAGAATTTATGCAAAAGTTTCCCTTTTGTTTCTTATCTTCTTTCTCCTTGTTTTATACCAATGTGTTCTTTTTTGGCTCTTTACCCCCAGCCTCCAAGCTTTTTTTCTTTCCCCTATCCCGTACCTTCTAAATGGAAAGTGCTTCCTTCCTTTATCTACTTGTCTGGAAATTGTGTTCACCCTACATGACTCAACTGGTACGCTTCTTTCACAAAAAAACAAAGCAAAAACAAAAACAAAAAAAACAAAACTCAAATTCAGCTTTATCTTCTGCGTTCCTATCGCGATTTTAGTATATACTTGCATTGTGGAATTTATCACACACTATATGGAGTGGCATCATCAGAGATCAGACTCTGTAAGGTTAGCAAGTGGCATTAGCAATGCATTCTCCTATGGGGCTATGTCGAACGCTCTGGTCAGAACAGCCTCCAGATGGCACAGACTGTTTTGGGAGCTCGTTACTTGTCATGGAAAATAGAGGAGACTGAAACAGCCCTTTGGCTAAATTCTCTAATTTGCTTGGGCCCACTGAGCCACATGTGAAAGAATATGACCCCGGATCATAATTGGGGTTCAGGCAAATGCACATCGGATTGAAGGATTGTGGGTTTCTCCAAAGAGACTCAGTTAGAGGAAGAGGTTGCAGCTCCCCAAGAGACAATTACCTGTTTGTTGAGGGACCCTGACTGCCAGTGTTGAAATGTTAGGGGGAGCCGTGGCTGCTGGTGCAGCAAGAGGCTGTACCTGACTTGGCTGTGCCCGGCCATCTCTTCTATGTTCTGGGAAGCAGACTGCTGTGTAAATAAAATGACCTCCACCATTAAGGACCTAAAGCCTTTGCTATTGAAACCACCCCTGGAAGGATGAGTCAGACCCAGGGATAAAAGCACACAACCTGAATACAGTCTGTGTTGAGGTCCCTGGGCAGTTCACTTTGGCCAGCAGAGTGGCAGGAGTGGAGACAAGAGGCAGCTGGAATCAATGGAACAGAAGGACAGAGCAGATGCAAAGCCTGAACAGAGAGAAGCTTCAGAACGACCTTCCTGGTCTCTGATTCAGCCCACTAACTCCTGGAGGGATCCCAAGTGAAGATTGTACCTCCCCTAGGCAGAGCAGTAAGGTTAGTGTATGGCACCTAGTATGACATACAGATAGACATAGAAAGTACTTTTTTACCCTTGTATATTTCTAGCGCTTAGTGCAGGGTCTCATAGACACCTAATTTATTCACTTGTTTATAAACTCACAAGTATTATTTTTTTAATGTTTATTTATTTTGAGAGGGAGAGAGGAAAAGACAGAGAGACAGTGCATGGACAGGGGAGGGGCAGAAAGAGAGGGAGAGAGAGAATCCCAAGTAGGCTCTACCGTGTCAGTGCAGAGCCCCCCCGGGGGCTGATCTCACGAACCGTGAGATTATGACCTGAACTGAAATCAAGAGTTGGATGCTTAACTGACTGAGCCACCCCAGGGGCCCTGCAAGTATTATTATTGAGGCATAATATATACCTGGCATTATTTTAGGTACTTGGACAAAAATGGTCAGCAAAAAAACAGACATGGTTATTGTCATGGTACCAAATGTTCACTGAACTAGAATTTAAGCAAACAGATTTCATTTCAATACTTTCCTATCTCTTCATGCAGTTTATTTTGAAATTTAATAACCCAAGTTTTATGCTATTTTCATAATATGCTCTTAAAAATGTGGAGGAGTAAGCAGTTCTGAAATATAAATAACCTAACAGGTTACAAATGATCCTTTATAGGTGTTGTTATGTAAATGAATACTTTGGAATGTACATTAGTTTTTCCAAGTCACTAAGCCAAAGTGACTTGCTTTGGAACCCTAAACTGTAGGGGAAATGTACATCTTATATATATGCAGCGCAACTTACTTATTTGGAACCATAATCCTAAACATATTTTGACCTGACAATGAAGCATAAAGTGAAGATTGATGATTATTTTGAACCGGATTCTTTAATAATTGTTACTAATTTCTTAATTACTCAAGATACTGTTCCCTCAGATACTGTGCATGGGCCAAAATCTTAATCCACAGTGTGTAACCTACATAGGAGATGGGACATTCATGCTTACTGAACACAGGCAGGAAATGGGATTGTCCAGAGAGCATGAAGTAGACTCAATATTTTCAGGCACTCATTTGTGCATACTAAATGTACCCAAAGTGTCTCTATCCGTTTCTTACTTGAGTTCCTTTATTTTTAAAATCCTAAAGTAGATGGATTTTCTATAATAATAATAATTATAAAATGGACGGTAATTAGTAAATGAACAAAAGTCACCTCTTTTCAAAAGTCTTACTCATTCCCGAAGGTTGCTCAATGACAAAAGTAACATGGATAACATTTCATATTTTAAGGAACAGTCACACATTTAATTTTTATAGCAACCCTATGAGCCCACTTGTATTATCTTCATTTTATAAGTGGCAAAACTGGACCAAAGATATTAGGTAATTTGTCTAATTTGACTAAGACATGACAAGAATTTGGTCAGTAAACAGAAAACACATAAAAACCACACACCTTTCTCCCACTTTGGGCAAAACATGATATACTTCTAGGTGGTTTGAGGATATGAGCTCTGTCCACAAAGACTTTCTATTTGAATGGAGGTAAGCAGACTATTTATGTCAAAGATATAGATCATCATTAAAAGTACAAAAGAATATAGTGCAAGTTATAAGCATAAATTCTGAGGTCTCATCGAGTTATGCCATAGCTCAGTAATGTTAATGCTGTTAATACTAGAGATATTGCTTTCTCAATGTGAAGGAGAGGTGTTGGGTGATTACCCTTGAGTCACTAGAATTTTATCATAAAATACTAGCAGAGAAACCAAGAAAGGAAAAATGGCTGTTTCTGAGAAGTAGAAGAGGTATTTTCCCTTGTAATTTCTTTTTTAAAATTTTTTAATGTTTATTTATTTTTGAGACAGAGAGAGACAGCGTGAACAGGGGAGGCGCAGAGAAAGAGGGAGACACAGAATCTGACACAGGTTCCAGACTCTGAGCTGTCAGCACAGAGCCCGATTTGGGGCTCAAACCCATGAACCATGAGATCATGACCTGAGCCGAAGCCATACCCTTAACCGACTAAGGCACCCAAGCGCCCCACATCTATAATTTCTAATTTCATCATTATGAAATGAAAAAGACAGGAAATAAAACACCACTAAAAGAGAGAGGGAGAGAGTAAGAGAAAGAGAGAGAGAGAGGACTCTTAGCTGTAGAGAACAAACTGATGGTTACCAGAGGGGAGGTGGATGGGGGAATGGGTAATAGATGGAGATTAAGGAGTGCACTTGTTGTGATGAGCACTGGGTGATGTATGGAGTTGTTTAATCACTATATTGTACACCTGAAACTAATATAACACTGTTTAACTATACTGGAATTAAAAAAAATTTAAACCACTAAATTTTTACTATAATGTTTTGTAGATGATGTTTTCCATATGAAAAATCCGTGTGTGTGTGTGTGTGTATACATATATATGTTTCTTTTTTACAAGTAAGTAGGAAAGATTATTTTAATACATCAGATATTAAGACAGAATCCTTCTCAGTCTGAAGTTTTTAAGCCAGGGTAGAGAGATGGACTCCCTTTACTGTGCCTTTTCTCTTCTCTCAGAAGTGCTTGGAATCAATTGTACAGGGGGCATATTCCCTTTGAAGAAAACCTTGAAAAAAGAGAGAATGTAATACCTCACCTCCATGTAATGCAAAGTGATACTTCTTAGAGTAGAGGTTTTATTTTACAGTGGACCTACAGCATATATTCCCACAGATATAACGCTGACTTAGGCCGAGAGGTTCTGAACTATCTACTAATTAGGTACTAAAGCTTTTGAAGAGAAAAAGATTTGAAAAGAAAAAAGTTGCCTATGTCTTTCAAGCTACCATTTACATGGACAGTGATGAGTTATGCAAGCCAAAGCGTCTTAGTTTGCTGTTCTTAGAGAAATAATGGAAGCGAGTTTTGCTGAAATAATTTTTTTTTCATTTAGACTTTCTTATAGCTTCAATAGAAAGAAATCCTTAAGAAGGTTTTAAACAAGGAAGCATGTTTAAATTTAGACAGTTGATGTGTGACATTTTTTCTTTTATTTATTTTTGTAGAGAACAATTGTACAGACTGATATTGCTGACAAGGTCTATTAATTGATCCATACTTCATATATTTTGTCTAGATTCTAGCTGGTAAGCTCCAAGGTAAGAATTTGTTCAAGTAAAACAGGAATTTCTCTAAGCCAATATTTGCTTGAATCCTACCAGTATTCTGAATTATAACCATAGAAATAAAATATTTTGAATGATATCATGGGGCCAGTATTTTTTAAGTTTTTGAAATTTTAATGCTTTTAATGAACATTACCTTTTTGAATTAATCTTAAGACTCTGTGATATTTAACATTATTTACAATCACTATTTTATCTTTAAAAATTGCTGACATTATGTGAAGTGGAAGTTAACAGGGAGCCTTGATTGGACCTTCCCATTGAGTCAGTCTGTGTGTGACTTCTCTTAGGCCACTTAACTTCTTTGTGTCTCACTTTTCTTCATGTGCCCAGTGATGTTAATAAAACCCCTTTCCTAAGCCACAAGACTGGTAAGGACATATGAAATACTATTTGTAAAAGAATTCTGAAAAAATGAAGCCTTCATATATAAGTGATATAATTGTCAAGTATTCAATTTAGCTCTTTGTATTAACCAGAATATAATATGTGATACAATTGATGCTATCAATTTTAGCTATTTATTTAAAACTAAGAATATATTTAAGTCTTGTGGAGGTCCCAAGAAGCGAGGTGGTGTAGTGCAAAATGCATAGACTTGATGCCAGGGAGAATCTAGTTGAAATCCTGGTGCTGCTACTTACTGGTGAAGGGATTTCAAACAAACAATCTCCTCCAATCCCGTTTCCCCACCTGTAAAGCGGTGATAGTAAGTGTTTATCTAACTGGCTTTTTACACAGATTTAATGGGGTTCGGTGTTGGTCATAAGTTTTGACTACGTCCAGATATAGAAACTTTTAGGAAGTTGATTAATATATAAGCACAGCAGTTAGTTATTTAACTAATGTCTGGTAATGTTGTTTCATTATTAAAAAAAAAAACCCTACATGACTATTATAGTAATCTGGAGGAATTTACGCTTCTTGAAGTAACTGAAATAACTAGGAAAGCAGCAATTACATAGGTTTCATCCCCTAAGAAAAAAATTTAAGGTTGTTAATTCCCTAAGAAAGATTTTAAGGTTGACATATCCAGATATTAGCCAAATTGAAAAGTTTTAAATAATAAGATATTTAGCCAAAGAGTGTATGATCACAATAAAGAACTAGCTGCAATAATTTCCTGGAGGCTGAACTAAATAATTTCTTTTATTCCATACTAATTTCTCTGCAGAATACATTTTTAGCCCCTAAACTTTTTAAGATAAGGGTTCTTATGTATTTACCTTTTATACAAATGAACAAAATTATATGCAGTATTATATTATTATTAGCTGTCATTATTTTATGGTGAGTAGCTGTTTTTACTCATCACTTGCTAACTTTAATAAGTTTCTTTTTAGTTTTTTTATAATATAACTTTATTTTTTATTTTTAAAAATTTATATCCAAATTAGTTAGTATATGGTGAAGCAATGATTTCAGTAGATTCCTTAATGCCCCTTATGCATTTAGCCTATACCCCCTCCCACAACCCCTCCAGCAACCCTCAGTTTGTTCTCCATATTTATGAGTCTCTTTTGTTTTGTCCCACTCCCTGTTTTTATATTATTTTTGTTTCCCTTCTCTTGTGTTCATCTGTTTTGTATCTTAAAGTCCTCATATGAGTGAAGTCATGATTTTTGTCTTTCCCTGACTAATTTTACTTAGCCTAATACCCTCCAGTTCCATCCACGTAGTTGCAAATGGCAAGATTTCATTCTTTTTGATTGCAGAGTAATACTCCATTGTAAATATATACCACATCTTCTTTATCCATTCATCCATCGATGGACATTTGGGCTCTTTCCATACTTGGGCTATTGTTGATAGTGCTGCTATAAACATGGGGGTACATGTGTTCCTTCGAAACAGCACACCTGTATCCCTTGGATAAATGCCTAGTAGTGCAATTGCTGGGTCGTAGGGTAGTTCTATTTTTAGTTTTTTGAGGAAACTCCATACTGTTTTCAGAGTGGCTGTACCAGCTTGCATTCCCACCAACAATGCAAAAGAGATCCTCTTTCTCTGCATCCTCGCTAACATCTGTTGTTGCCTGAGTTGTTAATGTTAGCCATTCTGACAGGTGTAAGGTGGTATCTCATTGTGGTTTTGATTTGTATTTCCCTGATGATGAGTGATGTTGAGCATTTTTTCATGTGTTGGTTGGCCATCTGGCTGTCTTCTTTGGAGAAGTGTCTATTCATGTCTTTTGCCCATTTCTTCACTGGATTATTTGTTTTGTGGATGTTGAGTTTGATAAGTTCTTTGTAGATTTTGGATACCAACCCATTATCTGATATGTCATTTGCAAATATCTTCTCCCATTCTGTTGGTTGCCTTTTAGTTTTGTTGATTGTTTCCTTGGCTGTGCAGAAGGTTTCTATTTTGATGAGGTCCCAGTAGTTCATTTTTGCTTTGTTTCCCTTGCCTCTGGAGACGTGTTGAGTAAGAAGTTGCTACAGGCAAGATCAAAGAGGTTTTTGCCTGCTTTCTCCTTGAGGATTTTGATGGCTTCCTGTCTTACATTGAGGTCTTTCATCCACTTTGCGTTTATTTTTGTGTATGGTGTAAGAAAGTGGTCCAGGTTCATTCTTCTGCATGTCGCTGTCCAGTTTTCCCAGCACCACTTGCTGAAGACTCTGTCTTTATTCCATTGGATATTCTTTGCTGCTTGGTCAAAGATTAGTTGCCCATACATTTGTGGGTCCATTTCTGGGTTCTCTATTCTATTCCATTGACCTGAGTGTCTGCTCTTGTGCCAGTACCATACTGTCTCGATGATTACAGCTTTGTAGTATAGCTTGAAGTCTGGGATTGTGATGCCTCCTGCTTTGGTTTTCTTTTTCAAGATTGCTTTGGCTATTCGGGTTTTTTTCTGGTTCCATACAAATTTTAGGATTATTCTAGCTCTGTGAAGAATGCTGGTGTTACTTTGATAGGGATTACTTTGAATATGTATTTCATACCCAAAGATTGCTTTGGGTAGTATGGACATTTTAACAATATTTTTTCTTCCTATCCAGAAGCATGGAATCTTTTTCCATTTCTTTGTGTCTTCTTCAATTCTTTCATAAGCTTTCTATAGTTTTCAGTGTATAGATTTTTCACTCTTTGGTTAGATTTATTCCTAGGTATTTTATCGTTTTTGGTGCAACTGTAAATGGGATCGATTCCTTGATTTCTCTTTCTGTCGCTTCATTGTTGGTGTATAGGAATGCAACTGATTTCTGTGCATTGATTTTATATCCTGCAACTTTGCTAAATTCATAAATCACTTCTAGCAGTTTTTTGGTGGAATCTTTTGGGATTTCCATATAGAGTGTCATGTCATCTGTGAAGAGTGAAAGTTTGACCTCCTCCTGGCTGATTTCGATGCCTTTTATTTCTTTGGGTTGTCTGATTGTGGAGGCCAAGACTTCCAATACTATGTTGAATAACAGTGGCGAGAGTGGACATCCCTGTCTTGTTCCTGACCTTAGGGGGAAAGCTGTCAGTTTTTTCCCATTGAGGATGATATTAACGTTGGGTTGTTCATATATGGCTTTTATGATCTCGAGGTATGATCCGTCTATCCCTACTTTCTTGAGGGTTTTTATCAAGAAAGGAATCTGTATTTTGTCAAATGCTTTCTCTGCATCTATTGAGAGGATCATATGTTTCTTGTCCTTTCTTTTATTGATGTGATGAATCACATTAATTGTTTTGCGGATATTGAGCCAGCCCTGCATCCCAGGTGTAAATCCCACTTGGTCGTGGTGAATAATTTTTTTAATGTGTTGTTGGATCTGGTTGGCTAATATCTTGTTGAGGATTTTTGCATCCATGTTCCTCAGGGAAATTGGTCTATAGTTCTCCTTTTTAGTGGGGTCTCTGTCTGGTTTTGGAATCAAGGTAGTGCTGGCTTCATAGAAAGAGTTTGGAAGTTTTCCTTCCATTTCTATTTTTTGGAACAGTTTCAAAAGAATAGGTGTTAACTCTTCCTTAAATGTTTGGTAGAATTCCCCTGGAGAGCCATCTGGCCCTGGACTCTTGTTTTTTGGCAGATTTTTGATTACTAATTCGATTTCCTTACTGGTTATGGGTCTGTTCAAATTTTCTATTTCTTCCTGTTTCAGTTTTGGTAATGTATATGTTTCTAGGAATTTGTCCATTTCTTCCAGGTTGCCCATTTTATTGGCATATAATTGCTCATAATATTCTCTTATTATTGTTTTTATTTGTGTTGTGTTGGTTGTGATCTCTCCTCTTTCATTCTTGATTTTACTTATTTGGGTCCTTTCCTTTTTCTTCTTGATCAAACTGGCTACTGGTTTATCAATTTTGTTAATTCTTTCAAAGAACCAGCTTCTGGTTTCATTGATCTGTTCTACTGGGTTTTTTTGGTTTCGATAGCATTAATTTCTGCTCTAATCTTTATTATTTCCTGTCTTCTGCTGGTTTTGGGTTTTATTTGCTGTTCTTTTTCCAACTCCTTAAGGCATAAGGTTAGGTTGTGTATCTGAGATCTTTCTTCCTTCTTTAGGGAGGCCTGGATTGCTATATACTTTCCTCTTATGACCGCCTTTGCTGCATCCCAGAGGTTTTGGGTTTGGTGTTATCATTTCATTGACTTCCATATACTTTTTAACTTTTTCTTTAACTGCTTGGTTAGTCCATTCATTCTTTAGTAGGATGTTCTTCAGTATCCAAGTATTTGTTACCTTTCCAAATTTTTTCTTGTGGTTGATTTCAAGTTTCATAGCATTGTGGTCTGAAAATATGCATGGTATGATCCCGATCTTATTGTACTTACTTTGGGCTGATTTGTGTCCCAGTATATGGACTATTCTAGAGAACGTTCCATGTGCACTGGAGAAGAATGTATATTCTGCTGCTTTAGGATGAAATGTTCTGAATATATCTGTTAAGTCCATCTGGTACAATGTGTCATTGAAAGCCATTGTTTCCTTGTTGATTTTTTGATTAGATGATCTGTGCA
The DNA here is from genome assembly GCF_018350195.1 of Panthera tigris. Lineage (NCBI taxonomy): Eukaryota > Metazoa > Chordata > Mammalia > Carnivora > Felidae > Panthera > Panthera tigris. Next base: position 200,269,604 of record NC_056660.1, on the reverse strand, counting down.
TTGCTGTGAGTGGGGTGCTGAAATCTCCTACTATTATGGAATTACTATAGATGAGTTTCTTTTTGCTTGTGATTAATTGATTTATATATTTGGGTGCTGCCACATTTTGCACATAAATGTTTACAATTGTTAGGTCTTCTTAGTCTATAGACCCCTTGATTATGATATAATGCCCTTCTGCATCTCTTGATACAGTCTTTAAATCTAGATTGTCTAATACAAGTATGGCTTTCTTTTGTTGACCATTAGCACGATAGCTGGTTCTCCACCCCCACTATTTTCAATCTGAAGGTGATTTTAGGTCTAAAGTGGGTCTCTTGTAAACAGCATATAGATGGGTCTTGTTTTGTTATCCATTCTGTTACCCTATGTCTTTTGATTGGAGCATTGAGTCCATTGATGTTTAGAGTGAGTACTGAAAGATATGAATTTATTGCCATTATGTTGCTTGTACAGTTAGAGATTCTGGTAGTGTTCTCTGGTCCTTTCTAATCTTTTGTTGATTTTGGTATTTATTTATTTATAAATATATTTTCATCTTTTCTCTTCTCAGCAAGTCCCCCTTAAAATTTCTTGCATGGCTAGTTTAGTGGTCACAAATTCCTTTAATTTTTGTTTGTCTGGGAAACTTTTTATCTCTCCTTCTATTTTGAATGACAGCCTTCTTGGATAAAGAATTCTTGGCTGCATATTTTTCTGATTCAGCACACTGAATATATCCAGCCACTCCTTTCTGGCCTGCCAAGTTTCTGTGGATAGGTCTGCTGCAAACCTGATCAGTCTTCCCTTGTAGATTAGGGACTTTTTTTCCCTTGCTGCTTTCATGATTCTCTCCTTGCTTGAGTACTTTGTGAATTTGACTATGATATGCCTTGTTGATGGTCAGTTTTTGTTGAATCTAATGGGAGTCCTCTGTGCTTCCTGGATTTTGATGTCTGTGTCTTTCCCCAGGTTAGGAAAGTTTTCTGCTATGATTTGCTCACATAACCCTTCTACCCCTATTTCTCTCTCTTCTTCCTCTGGGACCCCTATGATTCTGATGTTGTTCCTTTTTCATGAGTCACTGATTTCTCTAATTCTCAAATCATGCTCTTTTGCCTTAATCTCCCTCTTTTCTTCTGCTTTGTTATTCTCTACAAGTTTGTCCTCTATATCACTGATTCTCTGTTCTGCCTCGTCCATCCTTGCCACCGCTGCATCCATCCATGATTGCAGCTCAGTTATAACATTTTTAATTTCATTCTGGCTATTTTTTACTTCTTTTATCTCTGCAGAAAGGGATTCGAATCTATTTTCGACTGCAGCTAGTATTCTTATTCTCATGATTCCAAATTCTGGTTCAGACATCTTGCTTGTGTCTGTGTTGGTTAAATCCCTGGCTGTCATTTCTTCATGCTCTTTCTTTTGGGGTGCATTCCTTCGTTTTGTCATTTTGAAGGGAGAAAAGGGATTAATGAGGTAGAAAAATTGAAATTAAAAGAATTAAAATTAAAAAAATATTAAAGTTAAAAATTAAAAACACAACCACACAAAAATTGAATAGATGATGCTAGATCCTAGGTGTGTTTTGTTTGGGTGTAGAAAGTGGTTTGACAGATTAGAGAAACAAACAAACAAACAAACAAAAAAGGGAGGGGAAGAGAAAAAAAGGAAATCGTTTGAGAATTTGAAAAAATGAAAGTAGACTTTCACTAAAGTAGACTAAAATACACAAAAGTAGAGAATATAGTAGAAAAAAATTATAGAAAAATATTTTAATAAAAATTGAAAAGAAATATGAATTTTTTTGTTTTATGTATTTAAGAAAAAAGAAAAGAAATGAAAAAGAGAAAAAAGATTAAAAAAATTTGAAAATTTGAAAAAGTGGATACTCTGTAGTAGACTGAAATAAAATGATGGGTGTAAGATAGAATTTGAAAAAGTTTACATAAAAGCAAAAATATAGTAATATAAATTAAATAAAAATATTTTTAAAATAAATTGGAAGTAAAAATGAAGTTTTTCTCTTTCTGTATTCAATAAAAAGAAATGAAAAAAAGAAAAAGAAAAAAAGGAAATTGTTTGAAAATTTGAAAAAGTGAGTACACTGAAGTAGACTAAAATAAAATGATGGAAGTAAAGTAGAATTTGAAAAAATTTACAAAAGTAAAAAATATAGTAATAAAAATTAAAGACAGATATTTTTAATAAAAATTGAAAATAAAAATGAGTCTTTTCTCTTTCTGTATTCAAGAAAAAGAAAAGAATTGTAAAAGAGAAAAAGGAAAAAGAGAAAAAAAATTGAATAGATGAACCTGCTAACAGATTGAAGTAGGACTGAAATTGCTTCGTTTTCCCCTAGAGGTCAGTCCATGTAGCTCTTTACAGTCCATAGATTAAGGTTTATGTTCTTGAAGAGTGAAGTTGGCCCAGTTGGGCGGGGCTCGGTGTAACAGCTCTGCTCTCCACTAGATGGCGCTGTTAGCCTACTGGGGTGGATTGTTGAGGTGCTCATGGGTGCGCATGCGCATGCGCGGGAGCGGTGAAAAATGGCGCCCCACCACCCAGTCTGTTCTCCCGAATCAGCAATTGCGCACCGGTCCTCCGTCTTCAGCTCTCCTCTACTCCCCACTTTACCACCCTCCGTGACCAGGCCCCAGGCAGTACCTGTCTCCCAAGTTTTGTCTCAGATGCGGCTGTTTTCCCCGGCCCCTTACTTCCGAAGGACTGCGGCTTTGACCCGCTCCGCCCCTCTGCGGGAGGGTCTCACTGAGCAATGGCCGAATGAGCAGTGGCCGAATGTCGGCTGCACCCAAGAACGCCTGCTGGACCCTGCTGTTGCCCGTGCCCCGAGACTGCGGCCAGGTGCCAGCCCGCCCCCCTCAAAAATCACGAGACAGTGTAGCCTCAACGTTTCAGGGACCATGGAAAATCGCAACACACATCTGGCACCAGGCTTCACCCTCAACAACCTTGACCCAGCACCAGCGATTGTGGCTGCCTTCCGGGGTCTGCTGGGACCAGGTGGCTTCAACAGTCTCTACCAAATGTCCTTCCAGCAGTGGAGCCGCTTTTCCCCGTGTGGCCTGAGAACCTCCCGGACCCCACTCCGTTCCTGGGGATTCAGCTTTCCCACCAGAGCACCACCAGGTATGTAGCTGCGGAGTTGCAGCCTCTGCGCTCCCCTTGTTTACAGTCTTAATGGAGTTTAAACCCTCTCCTTTCTCCTTTCTCCCTTTTTAGTTTAGTCCCTGCGGCTGTTTCCAATTTTCCACTTTTTCTTCAGCTGCTGTTGGGGAGAGGTACTTTTCCTGTATGCTCTCCCCCCCCCCCCAACCCAGTCTCCATCCTCTCTCTGCCTGCAAAAGGGTTTCCCTACTTTTTGGGGCTTCTTGTTCCCCAAGTTCAGCTCTTCGTGTCGCGTACCTGCTGAATTCTGTGGTTCAGGTGGTGCAGATTGTTGTGTTAATCTTCCAATCGGTTTTCTAGGTGTGTAGGATGGTTTAGTGTTGGTCTGGCTATATTTCATGGACGCGAGACACACAAAAAGCTTCCATGCTGTTCCACCATCTTGGCTCCTCTAATAAGTTTTTAATTCAAATTTCAGCAAAAATTTTTGAGTTTGATATATTTTCTCATTGTTAGGTTTCTGAAGAAATGGGGCAAGAATCTCTTTAAATGATAATAAGAATGATCTGGTGTGATATGCACCGTTGTTATAATGGTGGCTTAATGGTGGTAGAATCCTTAATTATCTTTATTATTTTTGATTATTTTAGGCCTTTAAAAATTTTTATTTCTATATTCCCATTTAGAAACTAAGAGTCACAAATAATGACCTGTATTAGTGAGAGTAATTCCATTCTTAGAAATGGGACAAAAGTCATGCTTCTTCATGACATTAGAATATGGCATTTGGGGGTTCTTAGTTGCCCCTGACTGTTTGGAAAATATTTATTTTTGAAGCAACTCAATGAAGGGCTATGGTACATTTTATGAAATATATACTAAGCATTCAATGCAGCTTTAAAAATTATTTTGTAGAAAAAGTAATTCAGCTGTGAAAGCTAGTTCTAATGTGTAAATATTCCCATAGTAATTTTGGTTATTATAGACCAGGTTTTTAAAAAGAATGTGAAAAACTAATTTTGGGGAAAATCATTTTATACATTTATTCCTTATTCCCACACTAGATAATAAAGTGATATAAGAAGTAATGGAAATATCAAATGTAAACTTAGGGGGGTTCATTGGAAACTGATAAAAATGTTAGCATTTATTTAGGAATTATAACAACAATGGACTTAAAATTAAAAATGAAAGGACTTCCCTTGAATTGGTAATAGAGAATATGATGACATGTCTAGTGTCAGGGTCAATGATTCAAGTTAACAGTGGAGTAATGGCATTTTTGGTACATGGCTCTTTCCAAGAAAATGCAGTAAGATACTATTTTACTAATGTTTTCCTATGACATGGTATCATTCCATATGCATGGTTTTTGAAGGGAGTAATTATTTTTTACTGGAGATTAGCAGGCCCAAAAAGAAGATCCTTCTGACCCAAAAGAATTCTGCAACTAGACAGTATGCCATATCGTTAATGAAAAAGGACTCGTCATCTTGCTCATCTGATTCAGGATAGAGATGTGACTATCCTAAATTCACAGGGGAAGCTGAGTTAAAGCAAGTGTGTTTGTGGAGGATTATTCTCTTTACTCTTGGGCAAACAGAGAGAGGGTTTACCTCCAATTATGACCCTGGAAGGCATATTCCTACAAAAAGAAATAAAAAAGTACCTGGAAAGCTAAAAGAGAATTAGACTCCTTGCCTTTTTCTTGTTTCCATGTTTTTTTGATCAGTGTTAATATTTTGGGCATATTCTATAAGGCAAAAAAGGGATTCTCATGTGCTAGACACTTAAAAATATCTCTTGAGGGGATGCCTGGGTGGTTCAGTCAGTTCAGCATCCAACTCTTGATTTTGGCTCAGGTCATGGTCTTACAGTTCATGCGATCAAACTCTGCGTTGGGCTCCATAGTGACAGTAAGGACACTGCTTGGGATTCTCTCTCCCTCACTCTCTCTGTCCTTCCCCTGCCCCCAAAATACATAAATAAACTTAAAAAAATCTCTTGAATAGATGTTGAATGAGAGTAGATAATATGGAACAGTTAGGACTCAGGATTATTTTTACTCTGGTAGAATGCTAATGTTAAAAACCTCCCTCATCCTTTCAAAGTGAATTGTTGAGGCACTCTTAAATTTGGCTACAGAATATTAATACTTGCTGTTACAGTTAACTTCAAATAAAAAGAGTTACCTATGTTAAACTTAGAGATATCTAAGTTCAAGTTGAGAACCATTAAGATTAGAGTCAAGTCAATCCAGAAATAAAACCACAACTATATGGTCAATTAATTAATATTTGACAAAACAGGAAAGAATATACAATGGGAAAAAGTCTATTCAACAAATGGTGTTGTGAAAGCTGGACAGCAATATGCAAAAGAATGAAACTGGACCACTTTTTTATACACAAAAATAAATTTAAAATGGTTAAAGACATTTTAAATGAGACAGGAAACCATAAAACCCCTAGAAGAGAACACAGTAACTTCTTTGACATTGGTTATAGAAGCTTCTTTCTAGATATGTCTCCTGACACAAGGGAAGCAAAAGCTTCCTAAAAATAAAAAGCTTTTGCACAGTGAAGGACATGATCAGCAAAACTAAAAGGCAACCTATGGAATAAGAGAAGATATTTGCAAATGACATATCTAATAAAATTAAAAATGGGCAGACGAAATGAACAGACAGTTCTTTGAAGAAGACATCCAGATGGCGAACAGACACGTGAAAAGATGCTTATCATCACTTAGCATCAGGAAAATGCAAATCAAAACTACAATAAGATATCATCTCACACCTGTCAGAATTACTAAAATCAACAACAGGAAACAACAGGTGTTGGCAAGGATGTGGAGAAAAAAGAACACTCGTGCACTGTTGGTGGGAATGCAAACTGGTGAAGCCACTGTGGAAAACAGTATGAAGGTTCCACAAAAAGTTAAAAATTGAAGTGCTCTATGATCCATCACCTGAACTACTGGGTATTTACCCAAATACAAGAACACTAATTCAAAGGGATACATACACCCTTATAGCAGCATCATTTACAATAGCCAAGATAAGGAAGCAGCCTAAGTGCCCATTGATTGATGAATGGATAAAAAAAATGTGATATATATGTATATATGTATGGATATATACACAGTAGAAGAGTGGTCAGCCATATAAAAGAATGAAATCTTGCCATTGGCAATGACATGGATGGAGCTAGAGAATGTAATGCTAAGTGAGTAAGTCAGTCAGAGAAAGATAGCTACTGTATGATTTCACTCATACATAGAATTTAAGAAAGAAAACAAACAAGCAAAGGGAAAAAAATAAGAGAGACAGAGACAAATCAAGGAACAGTCTCTTAACTGCAGAGAACAAATTGATAATTATCAGAGGGAAGGTGGGTGAAGGGGTGGGTTAAATAGGAGATGGGGATTAGAGGGAGCACTTGTGATGAGCACCAGGTAATGTACAGAAGTGATGAATTACCATATTGTACACCTAAAACTAATACAACACTGTATGTTAACTAGCTGGAATTGAGTTAAATCACCTTTTTTAAAATAAATGGATCTTGTTTTAATGAATATGCCTATTTTATGAAAGTAATTGATGCAGAAAAAGTGAATGATGCTTATGAGTTTTTCTAATAAGTTTAATTGAGTTTTAAAGTCTTAATTCACTAATGAAAGAAGACAAGGTAGAATACTGGCATGTTTTGTCTCTCTAGTTATTAACAGAGAAATTTTCAATAAAATTATTAAAGCAAACTTTATTAAAAAATATATTCTTATACCAATATCTTAGTCTTCATATATTGAACTTAAAATTGAAGTTTTTTAAATAATAATTCCAGACATTTACATTTCAAAATTACGAGAGGTGAACGGACCAGGTAAATGACTAGATGACTTGGGGATATAAATCTTTAAACCTAAGTCAGGCATGAAAAGTATTTTGATATATAACCTGGTTCATTTTTTCACCTCAACTTTCAGAAATTAAAAAAAATCACATCAAAGATCAAAAGCATTTTGAGTATACAAATAAAAATAGAAAAAGACAAGCTAACAACCAGTTGGGTAAAAATCTACTTACACACACACACATACACATACACATGCACACACACACACACACACACACACACACCTTTGACTATCTAGTTAAGGGATTAATAGTTCATTTTTTACTTGATCATTAACATTAGCTTCACGGACTATTTGAACCTTCCACTAAAACTACTAGTTGTGACACAGTTATTAAACTAAACCCACTGTTCTTTTTAGAACCACTACTAAATATGTTGTGAGTGATAGGAAGTACTTTTCCAGGTATAAACTGGTCCCCCAAATGAAAATGGTAGAACTAAGAGGGGGAAAGATTAACATCTAACTTAAGACAACTAAGCTAGTACATATTTTTAGTTTAAAAAGTACAATTACCTTAACTGTACAATATATTATGTATTCTGCATACATATACTCTTGTACCCTCTTGACCAACTTGTCTTGTATATAAGTGATACCCCCATTGTGGCAGTTTTAAGAGTTAAAATGGCCAGAGAAATGAACAGTGCTGATAGTACTAAGTTACACATTTAAAAGTGACACCTTTGTCCTTTGATATCATTTCCCAACAAGGTTATCATTGAAACTTCTTCCATTTGAAAGAATTGTATTTCTGTCAGCTGAAGTAGCTGACAACACTGTGTGAATTAACGTTCTTTTTCTTTCTTTCTTTCTTTCTTTCTCTCTCTCTCTCTCTCTCTCTCTCTCTTCTCTCTTCTCTCTTCTCTCTCTCTTTCTTTCGTTCTTCCTGGAGTTCTCTTAAAAGATTTCAGTTATCTGTCATCAGGCATAAGTTTAGATTCTCCCGAGCCAAAGCAGCTTGGAATGTGTTGGTGAAGAGGGCACTCCAGACAGGACAACATGCTTGTCTACAGGGTGAGCTGAGGAAGAATGCTAAGAGGCTGTAGCAGTATTGCTTTGGCTGGTGCGAGCCTTGGAGGGGAGAGTGGAGCCACTGGGCACGAATCCTGGTGCTGAAAGGGTGCACTTCAATCTTTCAGTTTGTACACAAGCTTCAGAGCAACAGCATTATCTGGCAATTGGCCTTCTTATGCCTAATTTCCAACCCACAAGTAGGAGTGAGGTTGTTGAGGATATCCTCACCCTTAGAGTTATTCACTTTGCATAATGACTCTACTTAGCACGTTAGGAGGGAGTGCTGATGTCTAAGTGCCCATCTGCTCCATAGTCATTACTGTGCACCCTTCAATTAAGCAGTCCAGATATGACTTCATTCAAGATAAACAAAGTGATTTTGGTGGTGGTTACATGGGGATGTACAATTGTCAAAACTCAGCTAACCCTTAAAATAGGGGAATTCTATTGTATGTAAATTATACCTCAATAGAGTTGATTAAAAAAAGTTTAGGAATCTTGAAATGTGAAGAACTGTTAGATAGAATAAAAAAGCTGCTGTCAACGGGGACATGCTAATTTCTGTTTTGTTACAGAAATAAACTTTTCTGAGTACAGAATGCATTAATCACGTGTGAGAAATGGCAAAACCAGCCCGTGATTGATGTCTTTTACAATGATTTCATAAAACAGCATGGCTTCCCTTTTCCCCATTGTATTCCCATGGATTTGTCCAATGCACACCACATAGCAGATACTCAATAAACACTAGTGGAATCATTGATGTGTGAATTGATGTCTGAACAATTGATGCTCTGCACCATGTAAGTCTCCCATGTTTTGAACAATTCAGAGAAACATACTGAAGGACAGATTATGTCTTGATTTATGAAAAAGCCTTTGCCAATTTGGTTGCTTTTACAAAACATTTATTTTAAGTCATTTAAATTATGAAATCAGAAGAGGGAAAAACAAGGTAGTTAAAAGGATAGGTGAATCTCCCTTTTGATGTAAGATGGTGGATGGTGCTCACAGTGTTTGGAAGAAAAATATTTGGGGGAGGGTGTATTGGAGGCTTTTCTACCAATGTTGCAGCCTGAAGCAATAGTTAGGGTTGATACTCAGGTGCGCATCTGACAATTCAGAACACAGGCCTAGAGACTATGCGTACAGAGGAGGCAATGCCTTTTGCCTTCTACATTGTGTTTAGCTCTCACCTAAACACAGTGAAGGGGAATGGACAGCAGCCATCAGTTTGCCATGGTGTATTTGAAACTCTGCACCAATGGGGCTAAATAGTTAAAATAATTAACTGAAAGAGTTTCTCAAAATATTTTCAAATTAAGATTTTTGCCTAGAATGTTTCCAACCTGATGTCAGTTACAATTATATTTACCTTGTTTTCTTGTAATGAACTCTTACATGAGTAATTGATCACTTTACTTAATTTTTATATGAAAGCCATGTAGACAGAAAGGAGGAGACCGAAAATAGATAAACATTGCGGTTATCACTAACCCTGTGTGGCTTAAAGTTTGGACCTAATGTTCTGTCTTCCTATTTATGTTAACTTTCACTATAGACTCATTTCATTTTCAGTTTTCTCCCTTACACTCTAAGCTGCTTCATGGCTGGGACAAGTTTAATGGTCTCTGCACCACCCATAATGTCCAGCACATAATATGATGCTCATTAAATATTTCTTGAATGACTGAATGATTATATTAACAAATAAATATCTGCATGTGCACAAATGCTTCCATTTTCTTTTTCTTTCTGTTACTAGAACCCTCCAAGTTTACAATGAGCACGTGACTTCTCAGGTAGTTTCCATTTTTCAAATTTTCTTGCAGCTAATTTTGACTCTAATAATAAATTCAGGCCATTCTGATGTTATCAGAAAAGATGTCTGCAAAGTTTGATATTTCCAACTGAACACAAACTACTGCCCTGGTTTCCACTCTTTTCTTATTATTAATTTTATTTTTTTTTTAATTTTTGAGAGAGAGAGAGAGACAGAGCACGAGTGGGGAGGGGGGCAGGGAGCAGAGAGAGGAGGAGACACAGAATCTAAAGCAGGCTCCAGTCTCTGCACTGTCAGCACAGAGCCCAACGCAGGGCTCAAACTCACGAACCCTGAGATCATGACCTGAGCTGAAGTTGGATGCTTAACCAACAGAGCCACCCAGGTGCCCCAGCACCCCTTTCTTATGAACAGGAACACGGACTGGATTGGGAGTAAGCTCCAAACATGCAGAGGAGGATAATGTTCTACAAAATGACAAAGCCTGAAGATGGAAGGAATCTGGATCTCCGAATGATAACTTGCAGCACAAAGATCTTTCATCCTGGACCAACCAAGCTGGGACAAGAAGGAGAAGTAAACATCTGTTTTCAGTCAAAGTATTTTATTTGAGAGTCATTGTCATAGCAGCTTAACTTACATACTAACCAATATATATCCTTTACTAGTATGTACAGGTGAATATGTAATATATACATGCGATCACGTATCTATGAATGGAGTTAAAAGCGAAAGCAAAAAACTATCTAAATGGCCTTCCTTAACAAAAAACCCTCCTTTGTTATTATTTACTTCACATATGAACACATAATGCTTACATAATTATTTGTCATTTTCCAGACTTAAAATAGACTACTATACAACAAAGAGTTGAAAGTCAATGCCTTGAGTTTGAATTTGTGGCTTAATCTTTCTGGGCCTCATTTTCAAAATATATGCTTTGAGCTCTAAAATTTTATTTATCTTTGATTTTCTATGAATTTTTCTTAATGTAGCAGTAATATACACCTAAGGAATTCCAATGAGATAATTTCCCAGTGATCTTACACGTAACTCAAGTATTTCCAAATGTAACCACAGGACTCATTAGAAAGAACTACTTGATTGTTTAGAGTACTGTCTGTATGGCCAGTCATGAACATGTAACCTTATATGCCATTATTCAGAAGCATGAATAACAAAATGCCCAGCAGTTATCGTAACAAGTCTTTGGCCTTTGTGACTTTGTTTTTGGATTCTCGTCTGTCTTATCTGTAAGACCAATCCAAGAGACCTTATGCTAGTATAGATGTAAGAAAGACGGGAACTAAACTTTTCACTGTTCTCTTCTAAATGCTGCTATTTAAAACATTTCACATCTGATTTGGGAATATTTAGTATACTAATAAGCGTATCGAAGATTTACATTCTTTGCTTTTGGTTCTCTCAATATTTGCCATCCCAAAACTATTACAAAAATTTATAAACATTATAATGATCTTATGCAAGGCAACTGTGTCAGTTTAGGGGATAATCCAAATAGATTTCAGATTTGCTTTCAATCGTTAAGATGCCTGCAGACTCATGAGAAGATAGAATACACATGAACACGCACACAAATAAAAATGGAAGGTCATATTACAGATCTATTTTGTTAAGAAGCTCAGATATGAGAGAGATACAAGTGAAATGGAGAAGCTAATGGTTTAATGGTCAACATGGATTTAAAATTGACCTTGGTATGAATAGGCCATAACTATGATCTCTGAAGTGTGGAGCTAGACAAGGTGGAGACGTGTACATCATATTCGCAAAGCCAGAAGTAGCCTGGTTTAACTGAAGCAATTGGCTTGAGTAGGGCATATATGGAGGATAGGCTTTGGGGATCATTTTGGGCCAAATCAGTTCAGTTCTGAAGATGACCTTAGCACATATGAATTTTACTTATTTTTTTCAAGGAAGGAAAGGTACATGAAAATCAGCTTTTAAGGAAGATTAATTTCAAAGTGTTATGTTAAAGGCATCAGAGAGGTCAAACTGAAGCCCAAGAATTAAATTGGGCAAAAACTGCAGTTATCCAGGCAGGAAGGAAAGCAGTTTTAAACTAGAGGAAATGGTAGAATGCATGACTTTTAGAATCCTATTCTTTTGATAAACAATTTGGATGTATGTATGTATGTATGCATATGTATTAATGTTTCTTTCAGTGATCTTTCTTCTGTCTTCTCACTGTTAACCCTGAAGCTATCATGAGTTTTTCACAATGAGATTTCTGATTTTATTAGTCATGTCAGCAAAAGTAGTAGTAGTTGCTATCAATTGGTAATAACTTTTGTTGATCGCTTACTATGTGCCACATTCCATTTTAGGCAACTTACATGTACTACCAAATGTAAACTACATGTTAAACCATATGAAATTACCATTTTCACAGGTTAAAAAATTATCAACGAGCAGCAATTTCATATGCTTCACTTAATCCTCACACAACCATATGAATTAATTACTGTTATTATTTTTTTTTAACGTTTATTTATTTTTGAGACAGAGAGAGACAGAGCATGAACAGGGGAGGGGCAGAGAGAGAGGGAGACACAGAATCTGAAGCAGGCTCCAGGCTCTGAGCTGTCAGCACAGAGCCCGACGCGGGGCTCGAACTCACGGACTGTGAGATCATGACCTGAGCCGAAGTCAGACGCTTAACCGACCAAGCCACCAAGGCGCCCCTAATTACTGTTATTATTTAAATTTCCATTCAAGGAAACTGAGGCATAGGGAAAGTTTAATTTGCATAAGTTTGTAAAACCAGTATGTGGCAGAGCTAGGATTCAAACACAAGCAAGTGTCACTCCAGAGTTTGTGGTGTAAACCACTTGTTATCTGCTTACACTGTACACTTACCTCTTATATAATCTTTCCAATAATTTTAGGAAATATATACATTCTCATTTTATGGATAAGAAGAGCAAAACACAGAAGAGTAACTTGCCCATAGTTACCACATCAGAGGAAAAAACCAGGATTTGAACCTAGTTCTGTCTGATTCTAGAACGTTAATACTCCATCCACCTCGTTACATGGAGAGCGGAGGCAAGATTGGGGTCCTCCTGATGCCCTATTGATATTTTTAAGAGATTGTGCTAAAATCCTTCATATTATTCCACTTTCCTGCTTAATTTATGAATTCGGTCGACAACTCAAAATCTTCTGCATTAGTAATCTTCTTTCCCGACGTTGTAGCTTGCCATCATTCTGTCTCTCCCGTGTCTACTAAACATTGCTTCTGGCTTTAAACTACCATCAACTCCTTAATCACATTTTATTCCACGTGTCTCTTAGTTCCTTTATTGTTTAACTTCATATCCAAATCATAACAGGTGCTACAGTCAGTTATTTCATCTCTACCTTCCTTATCATTTTCAATTTCCTACCCCATTGACACATTGGTTTCAGTTTGCCAGTTAATCCTCACCCTGGTTCCACCAAACTATCAATTTTCTCTAATTCTGTTCTCAGGCAATTTGGATATAGCTGGAGAAAATTACAGAACCATGTGGATTGACTTCACTCTAAATGTATGATTTCTAACCTAAGATGGACCCTTGATACTACACAGTAATCTTTTTTCTAAGTCATCTAAGTCATTTATCTTGTTTTTATTCAAATTTCCCAATACACATAGAAGTTGTTTTAAATGATTTCTTCTGTTCTCAGACTGCCAATTCCTTTATCATTCTTTTCAATCTCAATCTCTAATTCAGTGAAAAATGAAGACTTTGTATTCCTTCAGGCTTATGATCATGCTTGTTTACCTCTTTTCCCCACCTAATAATATTTCATTTTACTCAGAACAAAACAAAAACAAAAACACAACTACTCCCATCTCCCCCTCCCTCCAAAGATAACTCTTCTCCCAAAGTTTCATCCTCTCCTAGGACTTTGAGCATTAGATTATCCTTTCTTTTTTGAATCATCAATCTCCCACTCAGTTTTTTAATTAATTTTTTTAATGTTTATTTATTTTTGAGAGAGAGAGACAGAACATGAGCAAGGGAGGGGCAGAGAGAGAGAGAGGAAGACACAGAATCTTAAGCAGGCTCCAGGCTCTGAACTGTCAACACCAAGCCTGACGCAGGGATCGAACTCATGGACTGTGAGATCATGACTGGGCCCGAAGTCAGACACATAACTGACTGAGCCACCCATGCGCCCCTCTCCCACTCATTTAAAAAAAAATAATGTTTTATTTATTTTTGAGAGAGAGAGAGACAGAGTGTGAGCATGGGAGGGGCAGAGACAGAGGGAAACAGAGAATCCAAAGCAGGTTCCAGGCTCTGAGCTGTCAGCACAGAAGCCAACATGGGGCTTGAACTCAGGAACCATGAGATCATGACCGGAGCCAAAGTCAAAATCGGATGCTTAACCAAGTGACCCACCCAGGCACCCCTCCCACTCATTTTTAATAAATCTTGTTACTGCTTAAAAACAGACTCAAGGCTTCTAGCCACCCCTTCCTGAAAAGATAAGCAAATTTGCCCTTGATCTGGATTCTGTGATGTCTTCTATGGTTAAAGTTGCTAGCTCTTATCCAGAGCCATATAGTGTTCTCCAATTTAATCATGAACCACCTTTCTTAGCTCTTCTCACAAAATGCTTCCTAAACTTCTTCTAATCTTTCCCATCTCTCATCTGATCCTCTATTTGCCATTTGCAGCCTCATCCTGCTCCTGCTCCTTATTCTATGAGCTCAGCTTTGCCTGTACTTAATCTATGTGTAGTTTTTTTTGTTGTTGTTTGTTTGTTTGTTTGTTTGTTTAAGCATAGAATCCCTACGGGAGAATTTTACCAGCCATATGAGTAGAATGCACATAATTCTTCACTATCTGCCACTCTAACTCCTTTCCTAATGAAACTCTTAAATCCATCCCAAGTGTGGTCTACCTGTGTTGCCGACTCTTAATCTGTCTTTGTTGTTTATTTTCTTGCCATCTAGTTTTATTCTCACCATTCCACTGAAACTACTCTTCTTACCATAATCAATGATCTTCAAGTTGAATTTCCAAATCAAATTCTCTCATTTCATTTTTTTATCTTCCTGCTTTGTAGTCAAATCATCCTTCTCCAACATTTCTGTTTTCTGAACTTCTTGATAATGCTGTCATTTATTAATCACTACTGTAAAAAACTTTAAGCATATTTTATATTACTGGCAATAGACTCCAGGGATGTAGAGATGAACCAGATATACTTCTTGTCATCAAGAAATCCTTGTTTTAATGAGGTGGGGAGATTAGAAAGTGAACATTTACAATTAATGTATTAAGTATCATAATAGAGCATGAAGAAAATTAAAGGGAATATGGTGGCACAAAAAGGATAAAAGGACAATTTCTTGGGTTGGGATGGCCTCTTATAGTTCTTCTTTTATCCACATCCATTAATTCATCTTCTTTTTCTGCTAGTCAAATATCAGCACTCTCCAAAGTTATGTTTTCACTTTTATGCTCCTCCTCTTTTCTTTTAAGTTTACTTACTTAATTTGAGAGACAGAGAGAGGGGAGAGAGGGAGGGGCAGAGAGAGAAGGAGAGAAAGAATCCCACACAGGTTCTGTGCTCTCAGAACGGAACCCAACACAGGGCTCAATCTCATGAACCATGAGATCAAGACCTGAGCCGAAATGGAGAGTCAGCCACTTAACCAACTGAGCCACCCAGGTGCCCCAACTCCTCTTCTTTTCTCACACTTCTTTATCTTTCCTGTTGAAATGTCATCCGTGTCCCTACGTCACCTTACCTTAATGTCCAACTCAATATTAGTAGCTTACTTATAACAAGTCCAAGATCAGCTGTTGCCCTCCTGCAATCTTTTCAATATATTAAAAATATACTTATTCGATTTCCTACAAAATCTGCTCTTCTTCCTGAGTTGCTTTTCTTGGTTAATAGTCTTGTCTATTCAGTCCCCAAGTTATCGACCTCACATTAATTTGGAATACCACACATTGTTTATATATTTGGATCCCCAACTAGGTAATGTGTTACTTAAATACAGACTTCTTTCATGGTTGATTGAGCTCTGACTGGAGTATTCAGGGATTATTGATGTTTATAAATGAATGCATGAAGATGGGGAAATAGGTTAAGAATTGTTAACAACATATTAGAAATCATAGGTGATGTTTAGGTTTGAGTCTTGGTAATGGGGAGAAAGGTCATGTCATCAATACTGAGTGAGGGAAAGGAGAGATATTTTTAGGTTTGATATGTTGGTGAGGCTTGCAGGTAGAGAGACTCGGGTTGTATTTGGAAATACTGTTTTGGACTTGCGGAGAAATTTGAGAGCAATTACTGAAGAAAGGGATGGAAATGGCACCTTAACAACTTGGATGCAGGGAAACAGAAAGGGGTGAATGGCTCAAAACTTTTAACAATGATTAATAGCAATATTTCGCTACAATTAAAGACATAGAGACTTTTGGAAGGATTTTATATATACAGTGTTTGGGATCAAAGTTGAATATTCAAGTGGAAAAGCCCCTGCATATTTGTTTAGACAACTCAGGAGAAACAAAGAGACAACTGTTGAACTGGAATAGTGTCTGGTCACCACGATCAGAGTTGATAGGAGAATGGTGTTTGGTTTGACTCACCTGGCAAATAATTGTGATGTCCCCTCCTGGCTGCTGTATGCAATAGCCAAGAAAATGACTTTTGTAAGAAAGTAATCAACCACATTGAAATTGAAGCTCAACCTGAATGAGGTGGAGAAGAAACACCAAATGAATGTCCATTTGATTGAGGGACCTGGTAGAATAAAATTGCAGTAGAATGGTAGGGGTGAGAGTTAGGTAGCAGGTGGCTAAGTAGAGACCAGTGGTAGAGGTAGTGAACATAAAGCATACTTCCAGGAATTTGGCAGAAAATGGTGGGGAGAATACAGGATACTAACTCGAGTAGTAACAAAGTCAAGAATATGTATGTATGTATGTATGTATGTATGCATGTATGTATGTATTTTTAAGTAGGCTTCAAACCCAATATGGAGCCCAACACTGAAATTAAGAGTTAGATGTTTGGGATGCCTAGGTGGCTCAGTTGGTTAAGCATCTGACTTTGGCTCAGGCCATGATCTTGCAGTTCACAAGTTCGAGCCCCGAGTAGGGCTCTGTGCTGACAGCTCAGAGCCTGGAGCCTGCCTCAGATTCTGTGTCTCCCTCTCACCACCCCCCAGCTTGCACTCTGTCTGTCTCTCTCTCTAAAAAATAAATAAACATTAAAAAAAAAAAAAGAGCTGGATGCTTAACCAAATGAGCCACCTAGGTGCCTCTTTATTTTATTTTAATTTCCTTTGTTTTTCTTTTTTCTCTTCTCTTTCTTTACTTTTTTTTTTTTTTAATGTTTATTTATTTTTGACACAGAGCACAATCAAGGGAAGGGCAGAGAGAGAGGGAGACGCAGAATCTGAAGCAGGTTCCCGGGCAGGGCTCGAACCCACGAACCGCGAGATCATGAGCTGAAGTCGGACGCCCAACTGATTGAGCCACCCAGACGCCCCTTTCTTTACTTTTTTTAAAGTCTAATTATTTCTGAGTGAAAGAGAGAAAGAGAGAGAGAGTGAGGCAGAAAGAGAGGGAGACAGAGAATCCCAAGCAGACTCTGCACTGCCAGCACAGAGCCCGACTTGGGGTTCAAACTCATGAAGCCTGGAATCATGACCTGAGACGAAAGCAAAAATGGAATGCTTAACTGAATCACCCAGGTGCCCCATCTTTTTTTTTTACTTTTACTTAGTGGGTAAGAAAGGGAGTTGTACTCTGTTCATAGGTAGATAGATAGAAAGTTGGTAGAGTGGAAGAGAAAGGTGAAAAGAGATAATCGAGCGTGAAACAAATTTAATGAGTAGCTATCTTGGAAGATACTGTTGGGTTTAACGTAGCCCAGTTGGTGTTGGGTAAGTCTATTCATAGTGCCAACCTGCAAATAATTCTTTCTCAAGGGCATAATGCTACTTGGTGACCTGAGTTTAGGATTCTTAGGTGATTATTTTTCTTAAGTTGGAGGTGTTCAAGCATGTAGACATCTAATCCTACCCCTGAACTTTACATATCTCACTTTGTGGTTTTAAGGAAAATGGGCCAAGGCAGTGAATAGAAACATGGGTTTCACATTTCGAATGCTGGCTATGCACACAGCAAACTTGATTGCAATCTTGATAATTTTAGCATTTCTTTGCTAACAATTTATTTGGGGAACACAAAGTTAGTATTTGCTCAGGTGCAAACCATAAGGATTTTATCAAGTGTAATAAAATTATTAACATCTGCAGAAATTGGAGAAATTACATTTATATTTTATTGTAAATTGCCTTTGTAAATACTAATTCACTGATGCTAATATTATCTATCAACTTTTCTATGTGAAGATCCTCATATAAAACAGAGAATTGACTGGTATTATGTCTTATTATATCAGGAGCTCTCCTGAATTTATGCCTTCTCTAGTTTAGGAGAAAGTTTTTAAAAATTACATTCATTAGTAAACAATATATATTAGTAAACAATATATATTAGTATGTCTTTTTCTGACAATTTCACAAATTCATTCTAGGATTTACATTTATTTAAAATACTCTTTTAAAGTTATAATTTCATTGAATTCTTAACTGATTCCCACAATTACGACATGTTTGAGTTTTGGCATCTTCAAGTCTATAAAATGCTTATGATTGATTTAAGCAGTTTCCCATGAAAAGTTAACATAATGATACCACATAATGAAACAATCTTTTGTCTAATACTTGATACTTTCACATCCTCAAGTTAGGTTGCAAATAAATTGCAAGTTTTTCAGAAATCTGTGCATTTTTGACCCAGAAAAATGCCTAGAACTTCATAAAAATAGTCAATTCTTAAGTAAAAGTAGTTGTTTCTTGGTGCTGTCATCATTTATAAAGAGAGTAATAGAAGTTGACAAAATGTGCCATTTACATGTCAGGCTGGTTAGTAGAATCTTTTGATATGTAGCATTATTTGTCAGGTAACACATTTCTGGTTCTCTCTTCACTTTTAAGTGGCTCTATTTAGTATGGGTCATTCCTATCTGTATTGGAGAGCAGAGAGCATGGCTTTAGCATAGTTCAGCCCCATGAATTTTGCATTCCACTCTCATTTTCTTCTCTACACACACTGAACAAATCCTAATTTTAAAATGCCTGTTAAACTTTTCTCTCCAGCAGCACAGCAAACATGAGGTAAGAGATTGCACAAGGGGCCAGTTCCAGTCTCCACCTTGAACATAAGGGTAGTTAACCTCCATTACTTGTATAATTCTTTTAGTTTTGCACCTACCCCTTATTTCAGTTTAAATATAATATATATCTAATATGAAATATGTAATAGTGCATAGTATATAATGTAATATCGAAAATTTAAAAGTTGACTCACCAAAGACATTTTACCAATTTTAGCTTTCAATTTTATATGTCCTACCCCAAGAGAGTTTAGAACCTTTACGTTTGACAAAGAAGACTAACAAATCAGGAAACAAAAAATACAATTTTTTTCACTAGTTCCAATATTCTCATTTGCTATATGTTCATTGTCTTGAAGGTCTTTAAGTTTTTGCAGTTTGGGGGCGCCTGGGTGGCTCAGTCGGTTGAGCATCTGTCTTCGGCTCAGGTCATGGTCTCATGACTCATGAGCCCGAGCCCCACGACGGGCTCTGTGTTGACAGCTCAGAGCCTGGAGCCTGCTTCGGATTCTGTGTCTCCTTATCTTTCTGCCCCTAACCCACTCAGATTCTGTCTCTGTCTCTCTCAAAAATAAACATTAAAAAAAAAAAAAAAAGATTTGGCAGTTTGTTAGTAGAAGATAAAGCCATGAACCCAACTAAGAGTAATTCCATCAGATATGTTCCTTTTTTCTTTCTTTCTTTTTTGGGGGGGCAGGGGATGTTCTCAGTGAATTCAGTCCTATGTTTTGTTTTGTTTTTTTTTTTTGAATTTGTAATAGTTAATGCAATTCCTGTTCGTTATCAAAGTTGCTATGCTTATATTTTGATTAGGTGTAAAATTAATATTTTACCAGTTTCAGAAGTCTATACTGAGTGATACAAGAAGTCAGAGGGGAAAGCATATTTTTAAACTATATTTCTTTGGCATAACTGTTTATTTAGAAAAACTGTGTTCCTAATATTATAATTTGATATATAAATCATTAGTTCCTTTGTTAATTTTTTTTTTTTTTTTTTGGTAAAATGGACAGCCTATTATCTATTTAGGGATTACTGCCTTTCTTAATATTTTTGCAACAATTGGTCTTGTAATGTTTTTTTCTTGATCAGGTAAAATTAAATTGTACTTATATTAACTCAATCCCATGAATTTCTAAAGTAGTTAGGGTACAAACTTTTATGTGAAAAGGAAAGTGACTTTCCTGTGTGTTATAATACTGCAATTTTTAGAGCAGTTCAGATATTCGGGGGTCGGGGGGGAACTATCCCTATACCAGTGATGAGATATATTCACCAACTTCTCAGACTCAACTTCCAATTCTTTTTAGAACTTCATCTAATTTTGTATTAAATTTGATTTTGATATACTTTATAAGATACAGAAAGTCAGCTTTTAAAAAGAATTCTTTTATGTTTATAGCGTATGAAAAATGCTTTCAAGTCACATTGATTAAAAGACCGATTTCTTTTTGCCTTGCCAAATTCGTCATCTTGAACTGGCAATTAAAGGGTTATTTAATTGGAGAAGTTCAGAGTCAGATCAGCATTTCCCAGTGGCACATATCTTTAGCAGTAAGTGTGGAAGCCAACTCGGAAGAAACACGTTTGAAGTGCAGAACTAATCATGCAGAAGCAATTTGCGATTTTCTCTCTCAGCCTAGATAAAGCAGAGCATTATGACATTGGCTGCGCCGAGCAAGGTCAATTTACTGTGAAAAGCCAGCTATAGACTCCAACTTCAAATAGACTTTTATCCCGCATAGCTAAAAACAGGATTTACTCTATTGCTTACACTACAGAATGGGCAAAATGAAGCGGACAATTCAATTAGGATGCATCCGTATTTGTCCCTACTTTTTTTTTTTTTAAACTGTTTCAGATAATCAGCTTGTAACTAGGTCTCAAGATTTCTCCCACCCATGGGGATGAAGTATTCATTCAAATGCTTGCAATAAAGTTTATTTGTTAGTGTTTACTTTTAATTTAATCATTGCGATTCTACCAATTATCTTTAAAAAGTACAATGCTGCCTCTTTTATTCCATTTTATTGCCTTTTGGCTTTAAAAAGAAAGACTTCTCAGAAATATACACAAAACTGTGGTTGCAAAAATATAGCATAATAAAAGTGTGAAAGAACTTTTTGGCTTAGCATTTATGTAATATGCCTACAAGAATGTGTAGCTTATTTCTAATACAGGAGACACTACGCTAAAGATGATCCCACTTCTTCTGTTGGACTAGAACAAAATTTGTGTGAATTTTTGGAAATGATTATATTTATGGGAGCAATCATATAAATTGTTTGGCTAATCATAGTGAATAACAAAATTTATTCTCTTAGCCATGGGGAAAAATGTTCCCCTACCTTCTTTTTTGGCTGATGTCCAGAGTAGATTATTCTTATGAAAAATGAAATAAGAGTGTACCATAATTAGCTGTTCAAGGATTCAGTCATCTGGGATATCCATGTTTTAGTGCATTTAACTTTATTAGGTGCATCTGATAGACTCCTTTGGTCACAACCTATATTGATAATGGTGCCAATAATCAATTATATTCAAAATATCATGAAAGTGGGGTGGAATTTGTTCCCAGAAGCTGAGCCAGAATGTAAATGAAGATATGATTAAATGTCATTAATATTATAGTTCATAATAAAAAATATATATTCATGCCTAGGGCACAATAGCTCCACAAATTAATGTACTAGTCAACAGTTTTCTGGACTATATCCTGGTGCTCCTGGTGCTCCTGTTAGAAGTTTGGCAGGTGATGGAACTGCACAGTGCTGACATCCATTCCTGGAACATTGTGGAAACCAGTCTTTTAATATTTTCATTGGCTTACTGAGATGCTGAGGTCATGAAGAGCTCATTGGTCTCCTGCTTTTGCTGACCCAGTGATTGACAGTAATGCAATGCTCTTCTAGAATTTATGACTCTGGGTGAAGGGCAGACTGAACTATGTGACTCAGGTCAAAAATGAGGGTGAAGAATATCAGAGATGAGGTGCTCCTTTTCAATAGAAGTACAGAATCTTTGATTTTTAATTGTGTTTTAAAACCCTGCCTCGAGAGAATTGAAAACAGATACGAAGTTTTTCCCCACGGAGACTAATGTTTCTGCTTAAGAACAGTCAAAACTACATTACAAAATGTAAAGCACATCTGTGTGAAAGAATTTTGCCTTTTATTTTTCAGATGTAGGTGTTTTAGATCATTTGTAGAGTCACCTATTTCCTTTTTGTTTCATAGGACATTTGTTCTTGTAGATAATCCTCTGTAAGTCAGGACTGCTAATTCATCGTGGTTGGGGCTGGTGGGTTGTACACTTTGCTTCCATTGTATTATAGCATAATCGAATTCTATTCCATATGACAAAATATAATCCAGGCAGTGATCTGCATACGCTATATTTTCACACAAGTAAAATTTTAGATTTTTAAATGAGGAATTTTAAAATATAGAGGGTGTCTATTGAATGCAACTTTTATACATATTATTCTCTAACTGTAATAGTTGCACACCAAAATAATATTGTCATGTTATATATCACATCATACTGTTCAGAGTCCATTGGAATCATCTGACTAGTTTCAAATTATATTGCGGTTGCTCTCAGCCCATGAAATTGTGATTTAATTGGTCTGGGATATTGCCTGACCACAATATTTAGGAAGTAAAACATGCCAACCAGCTTTTTGGTCTACGTAGCTCCAATTTACTGGTTAGTTCATTGCGAATCTGGAGGTAAATGTTATAGGTTTTAAATAATTTTTTGTATTCTTTACTCTGAAATTTTCTTCAGCTCTTCATCTTGCCTAAGTAGAACTAAATTATAATATTTTCCTTTTGTGTGTGTATGTGTGTATGTACAACAGGCTAATTTGTCAAAACTCAGTTTTAATACAAACTTTTCAGTGTCGGGAAAGTTTAGTGTTCAGTACAGGAAATAATTTTAAATGTGTTATTTGCAATACACCTATACATATTGTTTCTTTAAATTATTTTCAGTTTAACCATCACTGTAATGGCAATTTTATGTTGAATAAAATTATATATAAAGGGATATAATAAATGTGAAAGTGCTTTTAAAAGTTAAAAATTCAAACAAATATCAAGTATTGGTGTCAAGGTATTATTCTGTATCAACAAGTTTCCCTCACTATGTTTATATTCAATAATCCAAAAAGTCTCATCATGAAAAATATTTTAAGTAACTTCTTATGTAGTCTGTTTGACATTTGACATTTTATCTAACTTTAGCCAAACTTCTTAAGGATAGAGTTCATGATATATGTGTGTGTGCATGTGTGTGTGTGTGTATGTGTGTTTATCTTCAAAAAGCAATCTTAACGATAGCACATATTTTGCATTTGGATAATCTAATCATGACAGGTTAATACTCTTGATTTAGTGCCCAAATAAGGTACATCTTCAGGCTTAGTAATTATCAAACAAGTTCTGAAATTATTTCACTTTCTAACCTGCCATGGCCAAGATAGTTGACTTACATAATAGTGTAATTATGCTTAGCATTGCACACACCCTTTCAAAAAAACCAACCTATCCACAAAAGAAGACAGCACTCTGTGACAAAGCCAATCTTCTGCCTGTCATTGGCAAGCTAACAAAACAACAAACAAACATGAATCTTGTTATCTTATTTACATTTTGAGGAACAGCTTCGTCCCTAATTTCTTTTAATTTCTTACAATTCAATTGACAACATACTGTTTGTCAAGAATACAAAATAGCAAAAGAACAAAAATGAAAGGAAACAAAGTCAGGCCATCATCACCTCCCCTTTGCTCTCACCGCAGAAAATAGTGTTTTCTCTTTGGAAAACATACAAGCAAGTGGGATAAGTCAGACGCAGAGTGTTCTCGAACATATCAGGCATACAATCATTTTGTTTAATTGAACAACAAAATATCCTTATTAAATGCTTCATGGAAAGTTTTCAATATTAGGTATAAAAGTAACACTCCTAAATAATCAAATATAAATATGAGAATACCTATTTTGAGTGACATCTCATCTGCCTAACACCCCCTCCCCCAATATTTGAACACAGAATCTTCCAGTAAAAATTTGGAAAATGAAGGGTTAGTTTTGCATAGAAAAGTAGAAAAGAAATGACAGAGACATATTAATGTATGGGAGGCTATAGAAAATGAGCAGGGAAGAGGTGCTGTTTCTGTAGCACAACCTATTTGTTGAAACTTCGTAGGAAAATTTCTCCCTTTGAACTGAGATATTAAGCTAAGTGTGTGTGTGTGTGTGTGTGTGTGTGTGTGTGTCTGAGAGAGAGAGAGAGAGAGAGAGAGAGGGAGAGAGAGAGGGAGAGACAGAGAGAGAGAGAGAGAGAGAGAGAGAGAGAGAGAGAGAGAGAGAGAGAACGGTGAGTGCTGGGGACATGGATGGTTCAAAATAGCAAGCAACTTTTTTTAAGTAAGTGTTATAACCAGAAGAAGAGGAAAGTAAAATGACTGATTGGTTATACCTATAGAAACTTAGACTAGAAAAAAAAATATTTGTCCAAGATACTTAGAACAACAGGACACCAGCCCATTGAAATACAAACATTATCCCTTATTTCTAAATTTCAATTTTGAACTGGTATAAATAGAAGTTGCTTATTGAGGAATAGTGATTTTAAATATTCAGTTGCCTTTGAAATTGAGATTATTCAGAATGACAAGCAAAGAGAAACAAATCAGAATATGAATAAGCAAACATATGGACCTCCTTTAGCTCATCTTCAGGGATTTATATTTCTTTTTGGTTCTGTTCAAAAGTAACCCTAGAATTATCCCCCTTCATGGGGGTATTTAAATCTGGATGTCCTATGATCAGAAGGAAATCTGTCTGCTTCCAGTGTATCGAAAATTGGGCTGGCTAGTATATTTTAATTCATTATTAAACAGCAGTAGATACTATTGATGTTTTCTTTTTCTGTACTCATTTCTACTGCTGTTTTGCTACTGTTCTGGAAAGCCAACGGTTCACTTCTGAGAACCGTTTGTGTTTAATTCTTTACCTAAAAATGTGTGAAAGCATTTTTTCTTCTTCTTCTTCTTCCCCTCGAAGGAGACGAGAGGCACCAGTACAGCAGTGAAAGGAGACTGCAGGCACAGGTGCTCTGGCACGTGGGGGAGCAGGGATTCAGTGATGCCTCGAGTCCTGAGGACCGAGGAGAAGTTGGAAGAGTACTGATGTTGATGAAGTAAAAGAATGCTGAGTATTTCTGATTTTCATACTATGAAATGACAGTCTTAGGGTTTAGAATGGTCTGTCTTGGGATTACTGGCGTTTATATTTGAAAAGCATTAATTTTGAGACTATAAAGGAATGAGAAAGTTAGAAAACAGCACAGTCAAGTGGGAAGGTAGTCAATGGAGTGTCAGAATACTGGGATCCTGGTTTGACCTTGGAGTATTACACAAAGAAGTGCTATAAATATATGTTGTTCTTAAGAACTGTTTGAAGATGTTTTGCCTAAGATGGTCAAACTTTAGGCAGCTCTGTATCTTCCGTATCTTCTGTATGTTCCTTGACCTATCAAATAGATTTTCCTTCTTACCCATCTTCCTTCCTTCTTCTCCTAGGATCCTCTTCCAAAATGTTAACCAGGACTGCTTTGCACGGTTGTGCAGGATTGGTGTAACACAGGGGCACTGAGCATTCATTTAGGCAAATGTATTTGTGTATTTATTTAGACAAACTTCAGGCAGATGGCAGTAAAATGTTTTGTTTCAAAAACATCCATATGTTACAATAATTTCTGGAAGATGAAAATAAGGTATTTTCATAAGTTTTTTTTGTTTTTCTAATTAGCACAAAAGCATTGTTTGGGTCAGCAGTATCCCATGCAAACTGTATTCTAATAGGTCTGCCTGCCTCAGAAGACAGTGGGTTCATGAGGGAAGGGACTGTTTCTTATGTAATGGTCTCTCTCCCACCCTTCTGAAGCATATGAGGTATACTAGAACTTAATAGAACATTGTAGAGGGAACTTCGGCATCTAGATGGGAGAGGCCTGGGTAAAGTAGGAAATGATGACTAAGTTTAAGATTCTAGGTCTTTATGAAAGTTTTTATGTAAATTTAAGATGATATTATTAGCAATGCTAATAGCTCCAAGGTCTCCAATAGCTCTTAGGATGTTATAATTTAGCTGTTATTGATTGTATTGTGTGGTGAAGCTATGTGAAAAGAACCTGGAAAGGTCTTTTTCTTCTTGTGGCTTGTTTTGTTTTTCTCTCAGTATTTCTAGCTATGTCCATAAATATTTTAAAATAATTACTCTGAAAAATTTGTAGCAAATTTATTCGTATTTGGAGCTTATAGTATAGGCAGTACATGGGGAAGCTGTAACAGAGGTGCCTTCTGACAATTAGAAAATAAATTTGCTCTCTGAAAGTTAAACTATAAATCAAGATATGATGGATCAAAGCAGATATTTTCAAAAGCATCTCAAAAAGAACCTAGCAAAACCTGACTTTAACCTGACAAAACATAATATATCTAAAGAAGGAATGTGTCAATCAGGAGGGGGCTTGGTCACCTAGGGAAGGTTAGGAAAAGGAGGATCCCAGGGGCAAACTTCTGCTTCTCTAGGAAGAATCCACACCTTGTTTCTCCTGGATCAGTGCAGCATCTTCTAAACTTGACTTCTAGGCTCCTGTGTCCTATACTCTAAAATCCACAGTAAGCCTTTCAAAAGAGAAATAAGATTATGTCATGACCATGCTAAACCTGCAGTGACTTTCTATTGCATTTAGAACTCCAGACTCTGGTCTACAGAGTCCCACATCATATGCGCCTGTTCATGCCTCCACCTACATTTCTTAACACTCTATCCTTTTCTAATACCCTCCAGATTCTCTGATCTTCTTGTATTGTTTCCACAAGCCACCTATTTTCACTAGAGGCCTTTGTATTAGCTGTCCCTTCTGCCTGGACCGCTCCTTTCAAGCAGACCCTTTGTTAAGCAATTCCTGTCAATTTCAAAAGCATTCCCTCAAAGACATCTTCTCCACACCATCTAAATAGAAACTCATTATTCTCTATTACATTAATGTACTGTAGTTATCTCCATATTTTTCAGGAAGTTATCACTTTCTGATCTTTTGTTTGTCTGTTTGTTTGAGCTGGACACTGCCTAGACAGTTACCAAAATTTATGCCACACAGCCAATGGAAGGAACACAACAAGGAGTTACCACCTAGCTGTGGAGACAGAGAAATAAATAAACTTGCCTCAGGTTCAGAACCATGGGCAAAAGTCAGGGTTGGGGGATCCAATGAATACTTGAGAATCATGCAGAGGCCACAGAGGGTATGACTTCATGGGTTCCAGGAGTCTAAATTTCAAGGCAGAATTGGGTAAGCTGTTCTGAGATGGATCGGGGCTGTAGGGTTGGGCCTAGGCTCTAACTAGGCACTGGGTAACCCACAGGACTTGGAAGAGGAGGTCAAATCATTGTGCTTAGCAGAGGGCCTGAGCAGGAGACACAGAATCTCAGCCCCAAAGAATCTCCCCAACTAGTGCAAGTCAGCTCTCAAAAGACTTCCTGAGAAAAAAGCATAAATCCCAGGCTGTAGACTGACTTTGGCAGGTAAATAAACATTGACCTAAGAGCTCAACTTCATGTTCTCACACTCTAACATTTTCATTTGGTTATGAGATGGGTCCCCAGGTACTCAGACAAGAGTTTCAACCATATTTGAGCCCGATCCAAACTTCTTCCCTTTTACTCCACTCCCTTGGATCAAGTCTTCCAATGCCTGCCTAGGATTTCCTCTATTAGTTGCAACACTAGTTATGGAAAGACAAAACACAACAGAAGAAGCTTTGTGTGTATGTCTGTTTGTTTATTCCTCCTCACAATCTCCTTAATACTGGTGTCTCACAACAGCTGAGGCATTTTTCAAATTTAGCTCAAAACCTGTCTTGTTTTTAATTTCGACTACTGTGAATTCCAACTTAACTGAGATTAAAGATAGCAATAGGAAAAAGTTAAAATTACAAGTCAACCGACTTAAAAATCAGGAACCTACACAGAAGAAAGTTTGTAATTGCTGGCTGATAATCCCCATGGCATGTATAACTGGAGCATGCCAGAATGCTGCAGGGAATCGGCAGAGTGAGAATCAAGGACTTCAGCTTCAGGCTAAAAAGTCAGGATAAGCTTGTGACTTACGTTGCCACCCATGACTCAAAGAACATCCATTCTTTCAAATGACAGGTTTTCTAGTTTAAAGCATATGCATGAAAAGGAACATGCCTTTCACTGATGCATCATTGTTCCTGCGGTTTAACTTCTTAACCCCTCTTCCTGTTGAAGATTCCTCCATAACTGAAGACTGTCTATAGCTTCAGAAGCTAATTATATGGCCACCTACTAGAAGTGGAAAAATAAAATTTAGAAAAACAGTCTCATTTGAGGTGTGCATTGGAATTATTTTTAAACAAATTCATAATTTGGGTGATCTTGCAAAGGAAAAGCTCTTCCTGACAATACATGTAATTAGTAAAATAATTGTTGTTTGGCGAGCTCTATTTTGATTTAAAATCAACATGCATTTATAAAAACACAACTATTAAAACTTACTCGTTTGAATAATTTCATATTGTATACCAGAAAAGCATAAAAATGCTCAGAAAATGTAAACTTCTGTTAGTATTTGCAATCTATTTTCATGTATTGTCTTTGAATCATGAAGTGTTATTGCTGTCTTCAAGTGGAATTTTTAGGAAAAATCTCATTTTGTGTGTTTTCACACAGATTAAAAAATCCCAACATCTTGATGTTATTTATTAACATATCTTATATACCCTTTGTCCAGTTTTCCCTAATGTTAACATCCTATACACCGTGGAACATTTATCAAAATTAAGAAATTATCATTGGTACATTCTGTGAATTAACTATAGATCTTATTTAGATTCCCCCCTTTACCAAATGCCATTATATATTTGTCCAAACTCATGCAATGTTCAACACCAAGTGAAAACTGTCATGTAAACTATAGACTTTGATATAAATTTGACGTGTCCATACAGGTTCACCAGTTGTAACTAATGGACCACTCTAGTGTGAAATATGGACAGTAAAGGGATGTTCTGCACGTGTGTGTGTGAGGGGGGGATGGGATGAATAACCTTAGTACCTTCCCCTCAGTTTTGCTGGGATACTTAAACTGCTCTGAAAAACGTTCGTTTTAATAATAAATTAGTTGACTATTTTTTCATATGTGTCAGTTTCCAAGTTTCCTATAATGTGCCATTTGATATATGCATCTATCTTTTTGCCAGTAAGACCACACTATCTTGATTATTAATGTTTCTTAGCACGTCTTAAAATTGCCTAGTGCGAGTTCTTCAGTTTTGTTCATTGTTTTAAGAATTGTTGTGACTTTAAGAATTTTAGTTACTTTGCATTTCGTGAGAAATCAAATCTATCATTAGTTATATAGATCCAAGTGGCAGAATTTGACATCAAAATCGTTTGGTAAAGTATATCTATGTGTGCTGTCAATTAAATTCACATAAGTGAATGTGAATAAAGGTTAAAATTGGAGGTTAAATAAGAAACATCTGGCTTGTGGGATTGGGTTACAAATTAAGCATCTAATGGAACATTTTTAGAAGTCCTTTAAAAATATATTTAGATGCATGCTTTAAAAATAAAACAATCTAGATGTAGGGAAAAGTTTTGTTAAAAAAACTTAATATGTTAAAATGTATCTTATCATGTTTAAATTCATTCTATACTGTCATCTGCTATTCCTTGTTCATTCACTTGATATGTGAATTAATTAATAGTGAACTCAATTATCGCCTCTATAGTCTTGGCTCAAAACGCGATGCTATAATTTTGACTACTTATTTGTATACACATATCTCCTAAAAATGGATTTCTTAGTAACATAAAAATATACAGTAAACACAGATATTTAAAAATATTGATGAAAATCTGGAATAATATTTTAACTACAACGTAATTCTTAAATTATCTGCAGAAGGATTCACTGCTATGGTTCTTGCAAGTAAATTTTACACAAAGCAGACATAGGATACGAAATCATACAAATATAGTTGCATTGCAGTAAGAACTGTACTTTAATTGCTACACGTTATGGTATCAATAGTTAACATTAAATCCTATTTAAGAGGCTAGTTCTAGTGTATGTACCTATTTCAAATGTAACTTCCTAAAATTTTATAGGCAAAGTCTTTCAATGAGCAATGTAAAGATGATTAAAAAAAGACGGTTGAATAGAAAAACAGCCGGCGACAGTAATTCATTTTGGATACAGTTTTACTTTTTATGAATAAGTCTGCAAAATATCAACATAAAGAGTATACTTTTTTTTATGAATTCAGTCTTAATACTGAAAGCCAGTTCAAATAGTAAACATTTAAAAATTCTTATGACATGGGATTACACCCTTGTGGTTCACACACCACATGTTGCCTTGGTTTGATTTTACTACTCAAAGAAGGGGAGAGTACAAGGCAAATAATTTGGCTCCTTTAAAAAGAATCCATGTCGTTTTATTTTCCTATGCTATTTAAGAAATGCCGAGGGTAACGCCATACAAACTGGTATCTGTCTTTGTGGACATTTCAAATGTCATGTGTATTAAAATATCATTATCATTAATAAATGCTCACTTTATATGAGGTACTATACAGAACCACTAGAAAACATAATACTTGACCACAAAGAACTTTGTGCTTAAAGCAAGAACAGTATAAGGGATATTTACTAGCGTATATAAACATTTTACCAGCTCATTCTGCCCCATGGAACTAAAGCGAAAAGAATTAGCATTTGTAACTGCTGTCCAGTGTCAGTGGTTACAGACTAGTGAAGCAAGCATGTGACTTTTGTTTCCCCTAGCTTGAGAAAACGGCAAACAGACTACATACATCAGAATTTTGCCCTCTTTCAAACATTCTCAAGCCAAGGAGACACAAAGTAGTGGAGTCTGTCTTATTGATTAGCCAATCAAATAAACATGCAATCTAAGAAAAACAACAACAAAACAAACAAAAAAAGCAAAATGATTTCACAATATATCCTGCAGTTCCTTTATAAAGAAATTCCATAGCCATTACTGTCCTCAGAAAAGAGTAAAAATTAGAATCAGAATGAGCTGTCCAGGGAAAATGAATTCTAAAGTATCTATATTTGGATAGATAAGTAAGATTTCACCCAATGAAAATCATTGTAATAAGTTTGTTGTAACAGAACTCAAAGAGTTGTAACTGTAAAAGTTATATAATTGGAATCGTGCCTAAATACTTACTAAATTCTTGATTTAGACTGTGAGGAAATTTAGACAGGAGAGAAAATATGCTAACTGTTCATTAAAAAATAAAATTATATCAGTGAAGTTCTCCACTGAAAACGATCAAATCCTGATTATATTTTTAAGTATATTTAAATTTGGCAAATAACAGTTTGAAATTTACATATTCATAGCTCGTAACAGGTGATGCTTTCGTGGCGAATACCTGTTTTCATAAACGTACCCGAAATAAGACCAGGCATAATAAGCTTCAGACAGTATAAGTCACTAAAATAAAGATGGTCAGAGGTCACTTAAAATAATGACATTTTGTGGTATAACTTAGCTCTAACTTTACAAAAATAGTAATAGCGATTAATTGCAATAAGGAAATGAAATATAGAAAAATGTAAAGAATTTGAGATGATTGACGATTTCAAACCCTAGAAATAAGCTCTGTTGATAGTTTAGTGTATCCTTTCCAGTTATTCTAAAGAACATATTTATATATACATAAATGTTATTTGTTATTTATTTAATAAGACTGAGATCATGCTGCATCTATAATATCATTATGAACATTGTCTCATATAAATAAGTACTTGTTTAAACATAATTTTTTTGTGGCTCCATAATATTTTCACTTTGTGGATGAATTTTATCCATTCCTCTATTCACGAACATTAATGCTGGCTTGTTTCCATTATAAACAGCTCTACCTAAAAGCAAATATTCTTAAACATAAATTCCTCACTCCATCTTTGGAAATGTTCTTGAGAAAAGAAGTGACTTACTGGATAAAACAGTGTGACTATTTCAACTGTTTTGATCTATATCTCCCAATTATTGCCTAGAAAATTTGCTATGTTTAGCACATCTCCAAAGTAGAGGAAACTATTCATTTCATCTTGCTTTTGCCAGAATTAAGTATTATCAATTCAGTCCTTGTCTTTTCAAGACATTAATAAAACATTATTAGTTTAGTATTTTTTCATGTATTTAATATTTATGTGAATTTTTCAAATTCCCTCTGCCTTTGTTAAATTTTCTACAAAATTTATGGTAATTTAATGTTTTTTTTCTTTTAATCTCTATTGAGTTCTTCCCCTTTAGAAAATTGATATGATAAATAAATTTTCTTCATTCTTGTTACAAATCCTATTCACTTATTCTGAATTATTTTATGTGGTCAACTACTGTATTTACTTTAGGAATTTCTATTATATTTACTTTAGGCAGTAAGCTGAAGTGTCTGTAGTATTCTTTATTTGTTATCTACATCATATTTTAGATTTATGACTCCCATTAAATTAATTTGAAGGCTTAAAAAATTTTTTTTAATGTTTTTATTTATTTTTGAGACAGAGGGAGACAGAGTGCAAGCAGGGGAGGGGCAGAGAGAGAGGGAGACACAGAATCCAAAGCCGGCTCCAGGCTCTGATCTGTCAGCACAGAGCCTGACGTAGGGCTCAAACTCACGGAGTGTGAGATCATGACCTGAGCTGAAGTCGGATTCTTAACTGACTGAGCCACCTAGGCGCCCCTAATTTGAAGGCTTTTAATCATGTTTGTGTGTGTGTTCTAGAATTATTTTTATTAAAGCATGAAATATGTCCAGTTACTGAAATATGAAAATAATTTCTCTGTGAAGCCATCTTGTCAAAAGTTTCATTAGAAGGTAATTCTTCAACAATTTGTCTATTTCTTTTTCAGTTTTGTTTTACTTAGCTAATGATTTTGAGTGAAATCAATGAGAATAGCTTCAGAAGGTAAGCGAAAGAACTGAAGGGCAGTTGGGTTAGGTAAGCTCTTCCAGAACTTTTTAATTAGGTCTTAGATAAATAAGCAGGGAAGAACACCAACAGTTAATTCTCAAGGCCAAGAACTAGAACAGGATTGGGTAGATTTTGATAGAGGTTATAGGCAGTAAAGACATGAAGCTGTGCTTACAAGTCTAGTTGGGTGTTTGCAGAGCTAACTTGTGGGGATGCTGGAATGGAATGAGGCCATTGAGTGAGAAAAATGGGAAGAAGCACCAAAAACAAAAAACAAAAAACAAAACAAAAAAAACCAAAAACCAAAAAAAACAAAACAAAAAAAACATGTCCAAGAACAACTTTCAGTTATGTTGGTGTTATATTTATCAGTTAATTTATATTTATGTGCTTCCCCCTCCTCCTTTCCTTCATCATCACATGCATCATCATGTTGTCATGGCAATCTACTATAGTATCACTGATCATATATATTAATTAATGTGTCATATATTTAAATGACTGCTTATTATGCATATATTTCCATACGAGGTATTAAGGAGAATACCAAGGAAAATGATAATCACAATAACATACATAGTTTATAAAAGCATTTTTTTCACATATTACTAAATTACAATTTGTTTGGGGTTGGGTTGAACAATAAATCCTGTGCACGCTGTGCACGCTGGTGAGGACACTGTGCACGCTGTGCACAGTGCACTGTGTACGCTGGTGAGGACAAGGAAGGCATCACAGAGGAAGTGGGAGGTGAATAGGTTTTGGAATAGAGCATCCTAGTAGCAAGGAAGTGTTTCTTTGACATTGGTATCTTGAAAGACGTAAGGTAAGAGAGTGACCTGGTAAAACTAATGTTTAGGACTATTATTCTGGAAGCCAGGTGTAAAATGAAATATAGAAGGGAGAGATCGGGGAAAGGTAGCCCAGTTGAAAAGCTACTTTAATATTCTAGATAAATGGTTAAATGTCTAAAATACAGAAGCTTTGCAGTAGAGTAGAAAAATCACTGTTCTGTTCAATCAGAATATCTAAATGGCTCTGAAATGTCCACCTTTTCTTTGTTTACAAAATGTAGAGTTTGGATTATCTAGAAGCTACCTTCCATATCTAAAATATAGTCATAATATGATTCAGCTTTCAGTCTTCCCCCTCATCTTCTCCTAAAAAGCAATGGAGGAAAACAGTCATATTTAATTAAGATTTTAATTAAGTCCTTGGGGTTTGGGTGAGACCTTTGGTCATAGTCTCTGTCAACAAGATGTCAAAGCCTTCAGTTCTTGCTTTCAGTTCAGTCAAATCTTCAAATAATCATATGGACGAGTGGCGAGAAATACGTTTAGGATCCACCTGGCCATGGTGTTTAACATCACACAGAGAAAGTCTTAAACACTTCTGAGTATTGGTAAAAATACATTTATTCAAGGACTGTTACCTTTGAATTCCAAAAGAAGTTTTTATTCCTGTCTCAGAAACTAATAGATTTAAACAATAAGAATTTGGATTTCAGGAACCAAAGCTAGGTAACAATGATGAAATATTATTTAAAAAACAATTTGGGGGCCTGGATAGCTCAGTGGGTTAAGCGTCCAACTTCAGCTCAGGTCATGATCTTGCAGTTTGTGAGTTCGAGCCCCATGTCTGTCTCTGTGCTGACAGCTTGGAGCCTGGAGCCTGCTTCAGATTCTGTGTCTCCCCCTCTCTCTTCCCCTCCCTTGCTCATGCTCTGTCTCTCTCTGTCTCAAAAATAAATAAAACATTAAAAAAATTTTTAAACAACTTTCCATTTATTACTCCTCTTTCCACTTAGAGCTCTTACCCCCCCCCCCCCCCCACTCAGGTGGCCACAGCTATTAAGAAACATATAAAAGCAGTAAGGGACGATACCCTTGCTTTCCAGGAAATGGATGCAAATACAGTACATTATAAAAAAAATGACTGTAGAGAAGAAAGATGTTACATTAAACTAATTTTTATTCCCCTTTCTTAGACTCCCCTATCCCTTTCTTCATATCATAGTTATTCTATTTTCTACTCAAACCACAAGAAATATTTCCATAATGAAAACATAAATCAATTTTTGAAGACCTTTTAAAAATTAAAATGCATCCAGCCTGTGAGAGACAGAATGAATGACATGGGTTTCCAGGAGCAACAAGGAAGTTCCAGGAAATATAGATTTTGAGCAGAAGTGTCAGGTCATGCTCTTCAGAAAGAAAGGAAGGTTAGTGTACATGAACGTTAGAAAAAAGTAAATGTTTTCAATGGACAGACTGGCTGGCAAATATCAAAAATAACTTTCAGCTGAAATAAAATTCCAGATTAAATTTTACTCTTTTATTATTACTATTTTTTTACCCTGACTTGTAACCATTTCTTACCTCAGCTCTTGGGACTTGACAGAAATAGAACTTATAGCTGTCCTTGATTTAGTCAGGTGAAGTTTGTAGTTTCACTGATACAGCACTATAATAAAGCTTTGGAGGTAGCAGGTGGTTCCTTGGGAAAAATAGACCTCTGGCAAAGAGATGCAGGGGAAGTGTTCTTAGGGCAAAAGAATGAAGGTACACTTACAAGTTTTAAAGAAATATTGTATAAGAAGCTTTTGTGTAAATAATTATACATGAAAAAGTGAACTTCAAAGAAAGACATACTTGCAGACAATGATAAAATACAATTATGACAGGTTTTGTCACACTGTTTTTCGAAAGGTTACATGTAATCTGAAAGTGTCACACTTGAGGTTTTGAAATTCTTTCGTCATCAAAATCAGTGGTACAGTATGAGTCGATATATCTAAAATTAATATTTTAGACTCTTATATGTGTTTCTTTGTATTGGGTTATCAATACAGTTGATTCAACTCTCCACTCAGTGAAACCTATACATACTTAGATGTTACTTGTTGTAAGACTTGGTAATATTTCAACAAACATTTGAGTTTATTTTAGAAAAGGACATTTTTTGCCGGCTTTTTCATATGAATTTTTAAACATTTAAAAAAAATTTTTAAGTGATCTCAACACCCAATGTAGGACTTGAACTCATGACCCCAAGATCAAGAGTCATAAGCTCTACTGACTGAGCGAGGCAGGCACCCCCATATGAAATTTTAATGGATAATATTCTGGAAAGGTGTTAGTTCAAATGGTTTGGGGAAGCCAAAGTGTTCTTTGAAGTGCTTTGAAAGATTTTTAAAAACATCTTTCACGAACAAATTTGTTTTTTACGGACTGCTCTGCTCATTGACACACTAAGACACCACTTGAAACGTTATAGTAGAGCTGTGGACAGACAGGAAGTGTCCCAAGCTGCCAGGGTTGTCCCTAGACAGACAAGTTGCAATCCCCGGGAGAGAGACTTAAAAACCAATGAACCAACCAACCAACCAACCAACCAACAAACAAACAAAAAGAAATCTCAAGAATCTCTCAGACCGGAGATGGAAAGTCATTCACCAAGTACATCAATTTCTGTAACCAGAGCCTCTAGGTCCAAATGTGCTATGGATAGTGTGAAAACCGCTTCTGGACACTATTGATCTCTACAGCTAATCGGATTCCCAAAGCAGAGCATGAGTTCCTGCAGCAGTGTCTTTGAACTTGGAGATCAGCAATAGTGTTGCTCACTCATCAGTAAAATACTGTTTTCAAGTACATTGTCTGTATCAACAATATGAATTTTAAATAAGTGGTTCCCACACTTTTTAAATAAATAAAAAAAAAAACTACTCTTAAAACAATAATTTTAAAAAATCCCATTTGATCCTAAGAACTTCTCAGTGCATATTGAGAAAATATATAAAAGCTAAAACTGTTAAGAATGTATAATATCTTCAATAAATTTCGACTTTGCCAATCATGAAAGCATTTATAGTCCTTTGAATTTGATATATATATATATATATATATATATATATATATATATATATATATATATTAAAATTACAATTTATTCAAACATTGCCTAGAGCTTTGGACCTCTGGTAATAGCTGCAAAGTTCATAACATGAGAACAACTACACAACTTTGTTCTCTACAATTTTCTTTATAGCTCCACTACATTTAAGCTTACTTACTTGGAATTTCTAACTAGGAATATGGCTCAATTTACAAGTTTCTGAAAAGTGATTTTAAAAGTAAAGCAATTTGTTTAAATGCAATAGAAGAGTTTATGACTAAGAACTTTACTTGTAAAATCTTTGGGGAATGAAGACTTATTTTATAAAATTAACAATGAATATTTGCAATCTTTGGCATGTTGTGTATTGCACAACAGACAACTTAGGACTTGGTCTATATATGGAGCTATCAAACACATCGTGAAAGAAAGGGCTTTAAACCAGTAATAATTTACTGTCTGGTTGGTAGTAGAGTAAATGTATCGAGTTAGGATAAAGTAATCATAGGATAAATGCCAACTTAGGTATTTTTACCACACCTATAGTACTACATTTGAAAAAAAAAACAAAAACACATGGCATTTGAGATAAAAGTGATTGAGGATCAGAAGACCAAGGAAGCTAGTAATATGTTTATTGGAAACTCCCTTCATTAACTCATTGACATTATATAATATAATAATTTGTAGCTTAAATCAGAGAACTAATTCAATCAGAGGGGAGGAAATTATGAAATGCATTAACAACTAAAAGAGGTGGATGGGAATGGATAGGCAAATATTACACTTGTGTGTCTGAGTCATATAAGAGGTAGGTAAGGTCCAGTATTAAAATTAGTCAGTGAAAAGATATTTATTTTTAGGGCCATAAAGACAGTTACAGTAAAAAATGATTATTGAATGCATGAATAAGAATGACAAATCATATAATAATAATAATCATAAGCCTGCTCCCCCTAAAAAACAGGGAAGCTGCTAATCTATTTATTGGAAACTCCCTTCATTAACTCACTGACATTATATAATATTATAATTTGTAGCTTAAAATATTCAATAACATGAAATATAAAAACTTAACCATGAAAAAATCATAAATAAGACCTTGATTTGTTTCATCAATAGAAATATGAATAGCTCTCAAAGGTAGCTATCAAAATTCAGCCACAAAAACTAACAAAGTACAGATACTGATTTTAAAACTTAGGAAAAAGGAAACAAAGAAATGTTGAAGGCAACATGCTATAAAAGTAAATCCTTTGTTATATTTTGCACAGAATATGAATATTTTCTTTCTTGGTTTCATTTTTAAAGACCTAGCAGTTCTTGGATGTTCAAGAGTTGAAGTAGAAATATCTTTAAGTGTTTTATTGCTATTGTTATCATATGTAATTAAATAAGACATTTTCATGTTAACCTTTTATCTCAGCCTTCACCCACCACTTCAAAAACAACAACTTCAAAAACACACATTTTGTATTGTTGTCACAGATGATAATCAATTCCACAGAACTGTGCTATCTTTAATGCAGGCTTATCTTTGGTAGTTTAAGCAGCATCACTGGAAGAAATCACCTCTAACTTCTGCTTATTATATTCCTAAAAAATCTCTGTTCCCCATGTTTTTTGAGAAAAGGATATCAATATGTTATTGACATTAAATAAGTGACATAGGTAGAATAAGTCTATGTCTTCAGATTCTATGTTGGATTGCTTATTTGTGTTCTTTCTTTTACTAATGTCTAATTTAAAAAAACATTTTTAATGTTTATTTATTTCTGAGAAAGAGAGAGAAAGAGACAGAGGGTGAGCAGGGGAGGGGCAGAGAGAGAGGGAGACACAGAATCTGAAGCAGCCTCCCAGCTCTGAGCTGGCAGCGCAGAGCCCTAGGTGGTGGTTGAACCCACAAACCGTTGAGATCATGACCTGAGCCAAAGTCAGATGCTTAACCAACTGAGCCACCCAGGTGCCCCTTCTTTTACTAATGTATAAAGAAAGATTCATACAGTCTCTGCTTTCTTAGCAATTATCCCATTGTGATAAAAATTAAGACCAGTAGAGGAGACAGATAAAGTGTTTTGGAATGATAGTTAAGGAACCTATTAGGGATTAAGAGTAAGCCAGGTACTTATTTTTAAAAGAAATGCCAAAGATTTAAGATGTCAAAGGCATAGGTAAACAAAATATGATTTTATTTCTTACATTGTATGTTATGAATTATTTGGTTTTTATACATCCCAATGGAGAATGGAATAAATTCCTCTAATATAGAAGCCATTGCTCACAAGCTCTTGTCTCCCTACGAGTTGATTGATTGTTTTTTCCACTTCCATTACCAACAATGGCTATCAGAAAAGACTCAGTCTTTGTGACTCTGAAAAAGGATTTTTGTTTATTTTTGTTACTACAGAGTGGGGAAAAAGCACACGTGCATATAAACGCAAATAATTCTCAAACTGAACTTGAGATCTTGGTGAAATCTACACAAAGCATCACAATAAAGGGACAAATAAGGGAAAAAAGTTGTGAAGAAAAACCAGGGAACTTTTATATTGCTGAAAATATACATAGAGTTTTCTATGAGAAGACTTGGCTTATAAGGAAAAGTCTGGGTAAAATTTCAGGATTTAAGAGAATACCAATAAAGTGAAGATTGACATTAACCAGACCAGGCTATAAATACCACACAAAGAGACCAAACAAGGCCCTCCCCTGACAGGTCTGGCCACCTCTCCCCTTCAGAACAAACCTGTAACGAACAAAGCTGAAATAAAACCTGTTGTTCTTTTAGGATCAATGAAACTTAGTATGTTAGTTTGAACACTTTTGTTTTTGGATGAGTCCACATTTGTGTATTTACCTGAGCATTGTGTTAAGTACAGGTTAAATTATTCAGCATAATGGTGCAGTCAGGTCTCTGAAAACATCATTTCATCCTAGTATCTTTCTTGTCCTACCACTCAAACTAATATGACTTCCTTTCTCTCAACAGCATGTTGATGTGGAGGAGGAAACTACTCTTATGTTTCAGAAAAATCTCTAATTACCTGAACTGAGAAAAAGGAAAATATTAACATGGAAGTCAATATACTTCTTTTTTCTGCTCTATCCTGTACCCTTGAAAATACTAGTGTGCAGAGCTTGCTTTATATTAATAGCATTGACTTATATATATTTTTATTTCCTTTTAGTCTATGAAAATCTCTGTTCAATAATTTGTGGAGATAGTGCAGAGGTGACACAAAGTTTAAATTAAAATCATCATGATGAGACTCTAGACTGTTTTGTTGTTGTTGTTGTTGTTGTTGTTGTTGTGTGTGTATGCGTGTGTGTGTGTTTTAATTTCATTTTCTATCTCCAGTATGAAGCACAGTCCTGGCATATGATATAAGTGCTCAATAAATATTTATTTTTTCTGGTGATGATAATGACAAATTGACCTATATCCTGAGGATATACAATGATATTTAACCCCAATAAGCTCAGGTAGTGATAGCCCAAAATTTAGTTTTTGTTGTTTCTTGTCTGGTTTTCATGTTTATGATTGAGTTCAATTTCGTGTGCTTTTGTATTAACTTTTGAATTTCTAAATTTTATATGAGCTCAAGGTAAAGTGAAATCATATTCTTTAAAACTATGTAATTAAAAAGCGATAGTTTGAAAAATAAATTTAACAATAGATTTGATCAGCATTTTCAGTTCAAAATGGGACTAGTGGGACCATATTTATATGTATGAACTAAATATGCAGCTATTATTATCAATACTGATAAGTACACATCTAATGAAGCAATGTTCTAAAAACTCACACAAAATAAGATGAAAACACAAGTCATTCATTATCTTGTCTTACTTTTTAAAGGGTAAATGAGTCTAGGGGTGCCTGGCTGGCTCCCTTGGTACAACATGTGACTCTTGATCTCGGGGTTATGAGTTTGAGCCCCACGTCAGGTGCAGCTACTCCTCAAAAAATAAATAAAAATCAAAAATAAAAAAAATATTTAAAAGATAAATGAGTCTAGCATAATAACATTTTACAGTATTGCCCTATGTTTCATTTTGAAGCACAAATAAGCATAAAATGATATTATTAACAATCTTTCAGTATATGTTGAACAATATAGTTTCATAATAATGAATACAACAAGGTTTCAGTGTGTCGACAGGCATTCATGAATTTTGTCAAATGAATGTAATCTATCAGAGATGAGGAAGAGCCACACACTATTAGGAAAAATACTTATTAATCCTCCCACCATAGACATTGCAACAAGTATGTTAAGAGGACAAGCAGTGATGAAAATATAATTGATACTGTTGTCTTGTGATATAATCTAGAGATAATCCAAGAGTACACACCCAAAATGTTATTAAATCAAAGTCTAATATCACATGAAACCTTAATAATATAACTAGGAAAGGGGAGAGGTGTTACAGATTGTCCCATAATTTTTGTACAATACGTCACACAGGCCAATACAAAGGTTGTTTACTTGAAAACATTAAAGAAGGCATAAGATAGAAAGACTAGTAAAGTTTTCATTACATCATTAAATAAGTTGGCAAAGATCTAGTGTTGGCTGTAATGACAGAGGAGACTGTCAAAGAATGTAGAAATAGGGGATTTTCTAAAACTTATTGCAGAAAAATGTATTCAGGTTTTACCTTGTTTGGTATACAAACAGAATTGTTCTTAAGATGCATCACTTTTCAATAAAGGAATAGATAAATTCCATACAGATTATATAGTTTATTAAATTTGAATCTTTCAATTACATATTTTTCAGAGGTATTTATAGCGATACACTTTTTAGAAAGTGGAAATGTATCGACTGCTCCATGGCAAAGTGTTAGCACACATGTCTCCAATGAGACAAAGAAACACTATTTTCAAATAAACACACTTTGTTAATTATAATTGGCTCATATATAACATGGCTTTCTCATCATGTATAAATTACTAATATTTGGAGTAAATAAAAAAGCTCCATTTAGCAGTATATCAGTGTCATTGTACATAATGAAAACTGAAGATACTATATCAGCAATCAAAACAGAACTTTACAGTTTTGATTGGAAATGCAAGCAGAATATATTTACTGATTTAAAACTTTGATAGAGTGATTTAGCTAATTTTGGAAACTGACATTGTTAAACATGGAATGGGTAAAAGATACATTTGAAAATTATTTTTCAAAGAAAGAGAATTTAAAATGGATGACGAACAGCTCACCAACCAATTTCAACTTGAGAAATTAACAATTAAGGATAGAGAGCAGATGTTAGATAATGTTAGTGATTTAACCTTGAAACAATTTTCTGCTACTTCTCCTTTAGTCTTCTAGATGAGTTAAATTGAAGAGCATCACAAAATTGCAGGATGAGCTGTTAAAAAACTGCTATCGTTTGCAATTGTTCTATGTAATGCAAAATTATGTTTACATGATGCAACCCAAAATAAAACACAGAAATAATTTTGATGTTATCACTGATAAAGATGCTAGCTGTCATTTGCAATCTCTGCTTATAATTTTATACATTGAAAATAACCTTTGTATCCTCATTGTCTTTAGAGTAAATATTGTTTATTAAAACTTTAAAAAATGCATACAAGTACATTTATCTTATTTGTGGTTCTATGGTAACTCTCATTTGGAGAAGAAGGTTCACTTGCAAACATGTTTGAAAAGTAAGTTCTAGATGTCTTTTTCAAGTATTGCTGTCAGGGACACAACTCTGATTTCCTCATGTAAAATATGGAGATCATAATACTTAACTCTCGGGGTTGTTGTTAAGTATTAAGATAATATGTAAAATAATTGAAAATAATTTATGAAGCAATATTTAATCACTTAGCACAGTATCTGTCTGAAATAGCCATGCTATAAATTCTGTTATTATTATTACTCAAGGAGGTACCCTCTTTGTGGATGAGGGAGAAAAGATTCATTGGGAGCACACTGGACTGTTTGGGAATTTCTGGCCTCCATATTACACCTCTGCTACTAATATTTCTTAATTTGTCATAGTTCCTTTTGAAAACCTAACAAAAGGTATAGACTTGCTCCTGCCTATGTAAACTTTTGTATTTTTCCAGTCTTCACAGAGTTCCTAAAGGTATATCCAGAGAGTCCAGATTAAAATCTCTTCATCAAGTTTGGCCTTTAGAGATTGTGGTAATACAACTAGTTCTTCAATGAAATAAATCCAGGAATTTTTTTTCCCTCAGATATATATTTAACAATCACAGCAACTATAAGATTACAGAATTCACCTCATTGATTTATTGCTTTGTTGTTTGTAAAGAACATTCTTATGGCCACTAAATTGGCTACTCACAGACCCAAGCTCAAATTTCTGCACAGTCCCTTGTCTTAAAATGGAGAAGATGGCTGGGAGAGAAGAACATAAGGACTGACTTCCCTTTCTTCTGGTAATAAGTCTATAATTTTCAGAAATTCTTTCCTCAAGCCATGATATGACACTCATAAAAATAGAAACATGAGTATCGTGGATAAGCAAAAACTAAAGGAGTTCATGTAAATGGGCTTTTAAATTGAGTTAATGCTTTAAACTGAGATTACTAATTTGTATTTACCCAAATTATAAATTTGTTAAGTGGGCCAGAGGGAGTGCATCTCATTTCTTTTATATTCTGAATTGTTTGAAAGTCATTTTCAGATAAAAACAAAGGGATTTTCTCTCATCTTTCTTTTAAAGAATTAAAAGATGTGGATGATTAGCATTACAGTACATCAGTTAGTGTCTCTGTTCTCTTCATAATATATCATGTGTCAAAACTTCTCTCTTTAGAATAACAAAAATGACCTTTTGGTGCCATAAGCTCTGGCTGACCTTTTAGTAGCCATAACAGTGGCAGAGAAACAATAAAGATACATCAACCAAGAGTTACTTTTTGCCACTGCGATACTCAGGGCATGAACCAGAGTACTATATGGGACTTGCGTTCTTCAATTTTTAAGTAAAATTAACAAAAGGACTTTCTATTATGAGAATCAACTTTATGACCTTGAAGTGGTATTTAAGTATTTCAGTTAACATAAAACTTACAGCGGTCTGCACTTTAGAGAAAGTGCCATTTTCAGAATATGCTTTAGTGAG
Source organism: Panthera tigris (assembly GCF_018350195.1). Classification (NCBI taxonomy): domain Eukaryota; kingdom Metazoa; phylum Chordata; class Mammalia; order Carnivora; family Felidae; genus Panthera; species Panthera tigris. Next base: position 200,225,471 of record NC_056660.1, on the reverse strand, counting down.
TGATATAAATAAATATCAACATTTCGAAAGCTACATATACTGCGTAAAGTAAATTTATTAATGGAAAATATGGTTTAAACACAAGACTAATGTGGCTTAAGTTAAAAAACATTTAATACAGAATAATAGTTTTTTTATTTGACGCCTTCCCATTAATTAAAATGTTAACATCAGCTCGTCACAGAGAAACAATTTCTTTTCAAAAGACTTGGAACCACACACTGGCTGATGTTTGAAATCCTGTATCTATGTGATTAATCTGTAGGGCACCATTTGAACATTCATTATCTTTGCTGTCCAGAGTTTCTAATTTTGTTTATGTTTTTCATGAAGTGTGGAATCACAATTATGAATTTATATAAACTCGAACTCAGTAGTTAAATAAGATAAAAGCCCTGAACTGCTCAGTACATTCCAGTGTGTGCAAATTGGGATTCTGGTTACAACGAAGCTCCCTCTTTCAGTTAAGTTGTTTTGGGTGTGGGATGGGGAGGATGAATGATTTCATCAAAGGGAGCTGGGTCTGTGAAAGAGAATTTGGCCTGCCAAAGAACAATGAGTTCAGTCCTTCAAATAAGGTTTCAGCCATTACTTATTTGCAAGATGTTATTTGTTCATTGATAGACACCTGTGATAATTTTTCTCTTGGTTATTTTTGCGGCCATCTGTTCACTTTTTTCTTAATTATCAGTTTTTTTAAAAAACATTTAGCCGATCTTGAGGTCCATAGGAAAATAATTTGGAATCTCTCTTAAAATAATGAAACAGGGGGCACCTGAGTGGTTTAATCGATTAAGCATCAGACTTCAGCTTGGATCCTGATCTCGCGGTCCAGCCCCACTGAGTTCCAGCCCCACTCTGTGGGCTCTGTGCTGACAGCTTGGAGGCTGGAGCTGCTTCTGATTCTGTGTCACTCTCTCTCTCTGCCCCTCACCCACTCATGCTCTGTCTCTCAAAAATGAACAAATGTTAAAAAATTTAAAAATAATAAAATAATGAAACAGTTGTTCTATTTTCTTTTAGGCATTGGCATTTAAAGTATCTTTTAATACAACGTGTTCTTATTTGCAGATATTTTCCTCATATAATTAAAATTTGGATTTAAATTTATAGTAACTTTCAATTAGAAGGCTTCTTGTAAATAAGTCTTGGCTTCATTCATTTATTCAATGGGTGTTCTATGAAGCATCTACTATGTGCTGGGCTCTCTTCTATGCCTTGGGAAACAAAAATGAATAAAACAAAGACAAAATTTATAAAAAAATGAATCTTGTTGAATGATGCATCGCTACCACCACTTGAGCTCATCTACATCATGCTAAAATGGTTGGTGAATTTCACAAAAACTGTTCTTTACAACCTGTCATTTGGGGACAGGGATGATGGGAATGAGAAAGAAAACAGCATATGCAAGATAGCCAGAAGTTTTGAATAGAAATAATTTTAAAAGGACCAGTCTTCCCTTTCAGACTGTTTCTCCTTGCTGTCACCCCAAATAGAAACAAACCCCCTTCCTCTTTTCTTCACATGGCCTCCTTTTAAGGCTCAGCTGAAGACAGAATATCTTCCAGGCAGTCACCCTCTTCTCTGGTCCTTAGTTGGCATATGGAACCCTCTAAGGCACTTACTCCTGGTACCAGCCATTTGATATTAGCATACCACCTGTTACTATGAATTATCTATCCTGGCTTGTCCTGAAATTGTGATCTTCTAGCGTTTTGTATCCCTAATGAGGTGCCCTAATTATATGAGACACTGAGAAAGTGATTATGATGTTTTTCATTATTTGTAGCCAAATATAGCTGGTTATTTGTAGCCAAATGTAGCCATTATTTATAGCCAAATATAGCCCGTTTATTGCTATAGCCCCTTTATTGCCATTTATTGCTGGTTAATAACAAATATTCTTTTATCCTAATGAGTAATACACATGATTATAAGCAAGAGAAAGAAAGTAATCAATAAAATAATGAATTTCTGGATAGGAAGAAATTTTAAGTGGCATCTAAATTAGAAACTGTTTTCTTCCTACAAAAATTTAGGAAGACCTGGGCGCCTGGGTGGCTCAGTCGGTTAAGTGTCCGAGTTCCGCTCAGGTCATGATCTCACTGCTCTTGATTTCAAGCCCCGCGTCGGGCTCTGTGCTGACAGCTCAGAGCTTGGAGCCTGCTTCGGATTCTGTGACTCTCTCTCTATCTATGCCCCTTCCCTGCTCATGCTTTGTCTCTCTCTGTCTCTCAAAAAATAAATAGACATTAAAAAAAAGTAAAAAAAAATTCTTTTTAAATTTAGGAGGACTTTAGAAATCAATCATGCTGTACAGTTGCAAAAGTCTCCAGGTTTATGTCTTGCTAATCTGTTTTCCAAATGGCAAGCCCTTTAAAGCAGAAATCTGAGACTCCCATATTTCTGCTTAAAAATCATTTGGTGATCCCTTTTGTAGTCTCTTCAAATCGCACTATGGGAAGCCACATACCTAGAATAAAGTGTGGATGTTATACAACTCCGAGGCCATGTCTTTCCTAAGACCAGTGTTTCTAGAAGTAGAGTCTTAGTTGGCCATGTGTCCCAGCCATATACGTGTACTTATAAAAACTGAAGACGAGCTAAATTGGCACAACATAGTCCAAGATGCTAGTCATGGGGTCTGGACATTTTTTAAGTTTATTTATTTTGAGAGAGAGCAAGAGAGAGAGAATGAGAGAGGGGCACATAGCGAGGGAGAGAGAATCCCAAGCAGGCTCCCCACTGTCAGTGCAAAGCCCAATGCAGGGCTTGATCCCATGAACCATGAGATCATAACCTGAGCTGACACCAAGTGTTAGATGCTTAACTGACTGAGCCACCCAGGTGCCCCTGGCCATATGTTTTTTAAAGAAGCTGTTCAAGAGATTTGTTTGCCACCTATAGTTTAATAACTATTACAGTTTGATAACTTTGCACCAGAGTGTTCTAGCTACCTCTATATCTTCAACACATATTCTGAAATGTAGCAGCATTTAATTTTTAAGTGAATATATTTTCCTAAATATGGAAATAATCTTGTATCCTACAAACTTACTACTAACACTTATTAGTTACAGGAAGTTTTTGTCAATTCTTTGGGATTTTCTACATAGATGGCATATGCAACCAGTTTTATTTCTTCCCTCCAAGCCTGTATACTTTTATTTCTTTTTCTTGCCATGTTACATTAACTAGAATTTCCACTATGATGTTGAGCAAAAGTAGTGAGAGGGGACGTCCTTGACTTGTTCTTAATCTGATGGGTAAGTATCTAGTTTCTCACCCTTAAGTATGATGTTAAATATGGGTTCCTATAGATGTTTTGTTTTGTTTTGTTTTTATCAAATCGAAGAAGTTCCCCTCTATTTTTAGTTTTCTAAGTGTTTTTTTTTTGAATGAGTGTTAGATTATATCACATGTTTCTGACACATCTATTGAAATGATCATATGATTTTTCTTCCTTAGAATCTTGATGTGTAGGATTATATTAATTTATTTCAAATGCTGTTTCGGTCTTGCATACTTAGAATATATCTCATTTGTTCATGGTGTATAATTACTTTTACACTCTGTTGAATTCAGTTTACTAGTGTTTTGTTGAAGATTTTTGCATTCATATTTGAAGATATATTGGTCTGTAGTGTCCCTTTCTTTTCTTTCTTTTAATGTCTTCAGTTGGATTGGTATTAGGGTAATGTTGGTCTTATAGAATGAGTTAGGATGTGATCCCTCCACTTCTGTTTTCTGTAACAGATTGTAGGAAATTGGAATCATTATTAAATAAATATTTGGTAGAATTGACTTATCTGGGACTGATGTTGTTTGGGAGTTGACTAATTATTGATTATTGATTCGATTTCCTTAGTAGATACAGCTTTAGTCATCTCTTTCTCCTTATGTGAATTTGATAAAGTATATCTTTCAAGGAATTGGTTCATTTCAACTAGGTTATCAAATTTCTAGACATAGAGTTGTTAATATTCCTTTATTATCCTTTTAATGGCCATGCATAGTATCAGTAGTAGTGACCATTCTTTCATTTCTGATATTTGTAATTTATGTCTGTTTTCTCTTTTTTTCTTTGTTAGCTTCACTAAACATTTATCAATTTTCTTGACATTTTCTTTTATTTAAAAATTTTTTTAATGTTTATTTATTTTTGAGAGACACAGAGAGGGACAGAGCATAGCATGGGAGGGGTAGAGAGAGAGAGGAAGACACAGAATCTGAAGCAGTCTCCAGGCTCTGAGCTGTCAGCATAGAGCCCAAGGTGGGGCTTGAATTCAGGAACCATGAGATCATGACCTGAGCCAAAGTCAGACGCTTGACCAACTGAGCTACCCAGGTGCCCCTTTCTTGGTATTTTCAAAGAACTAATGTTTGGTTTCACTGATCTTCTATAATTTATTTCCTGTCTTCAGTTTCACTGATTCTTGTTCTAATTCTTATTATTTCTTTTCTTTTGGTTACTTTGTTTTTAATTTGCTCTTCTTTTTCTAGTTCACTAAAGTGGAAGCTAAGATTCTCATTTTTAGGTATTCCTTTCTAACATATATATTCCATTTTATAAATTTCTCTCTACACACTGCTTTCGCTCCATTCCACAAATTTTGAGAAACGGTATTTTCATTTTTATTTGAATATTCACTAATATTTAATTAAAATATTTAAAATATTTTGTCCATATTTCTCTTTTCCATGTATTATTTAGAGTGTGTTGTTTAATCTCAAAATATTTTGGGGTGTTCCAGCTATCTTTATGCTATTGACTTCTATTTTAATTCCATTGTGGTTTGAGAGTATACATGGTATGATTTCTATTCTCCTAAATTTGTTAAGGTGTGTTTTATGGTTCAGAATATAGTCTATCTTGGAGAATGTTCTATGTGAGTTTGAGAAGATGGTATACTCTGCTGTTATTGGATGGAGTAGTTTATGGATGCCAATTACATTCAGTTGATTGATGGTACTCTTAAGTTCAATTATGTCCTTAATGATTTTCTGTCTGCTGGATCTGCCAATTACTGACTGAGTGGTGCTGAAGTCTTCAACTACACTGGTGGATTTGTGTGTTTCTCGTTTTAGTTCTATCAGCTTTGCCTCATGTATTTTGATGTTCTCTTGTTAGGTGCATATACATTAAGGATTGTTATGTCTTCTTGGAGAATTGACCTCTTTATCCATGGTTATTTTTGTTTTTCTGAAGCCTACTTTGTCTAAAGTATGACTTTCTCAGCTTTCTTTTGATTAGTGTTGATACATCTTTCTCTGCCACTTTACTTTTAATATTTCTGTGTGTTTATGCTTAAAGTGGATTTCTTATAAACAACCTATAGTTGGGGCTTTTTTTTTAAAATCCAGCCTGGAAATGTTCATCTTTTAATTACTATATTTAGATAATTTATATATTAAATAATGATTCATATGGTTGGATTAATATTGACCATATGTAATTGTTTTCTATTCATTTTTCTTTTTTTTAATCTTTCACTTTTTTCCCATCTTCCGTGGCTTTAACTGAATGTTTTACATGATTCCACATTCTCTCTTCTCTTAGCATATAAATTATACTTCCTTTTCAGATTTTTTTCAGTGGTTTCTCTAGAGTTTACCATATACATTTACATCTAATGTAAGTCTGTTTTCAAATAACACTGTAATGCTTCACAGGCAGGATGGGTACCTTATGACAGACTTTTCCTGATTTCTCCTTCCTCTCCTTTATTATACTGCTATCATTCATTTCATTTTTCCATAGCTATAATAAACCAATCCATTGTTGCTATTATTTTAATCAAACTATTACTATTTACTAGATCAGTTAAGAATAATTATTGGTGCATCTGGGTGGCTCAGTTGGTTAAACGTCTGACTCTGTTTTGGCTCAGGTCATGATCTCACAGTTCATGATTTCGAGCCCTGCATCAGGTTCTACACTGACAGCATGGAGCCTGCTTGGTATTTCTCTATCCCTCTCTTTCTGTCCCTCCCTGGCTTGCTCTCTCTGTCTCTGTCTCTCTCAAAATAAACAAACAAACAAACAAACATAAAATACTAAAAAAAGAATAAGCATTATCAAAGATTTTATTTTATATTCATTTATTTTTTCCATAATGCTCTTCCTTTCTTTATGTAGATCTGAATTTCTGACTTACATCATTTTTCTTTTCTCTGAAGAACTTGACTTTTCTTGCAAGGCGGGTCTACTGGTGAGAAATTTCCTCAATTATTGCTTGTCTGAGGAAGTCTTTATTTCTCCTTCACTCCTGAAGGATAATTTCTCTGAATGTAGAAATCTAGTTTGATGGTTTTCCACTTTCAAAGCTTTATTGCCATCCACTTTCTTCTTGCTTGCGTGGTTTGTGAAGAAAAGTCCAATGTAATCTTTATTCTTATTCCTTTATAGGTGAGGATTTTCCCCCTTCTGGATTCCTTCGAGATTTTTTTTTAAAGTTTATGTATTTATTTTGAGAGAGAGAGAGCAAGAGAGAGTGGAGAAGGGGCAGAGAGTGAAGGAAAGTGAGAATCCCAAGCAGTTCTGCTCAGTCAGTGCAGAGTCTAATGCAGGGCTTGACCTCGTGAATACTGAGATGTTGATCTGAGCTGAAATCAAGAGTCGGTTGCTTAACTGACTGAACCTCTCATATGTCCTTGAGTTCCTTCAAGATTTTTGTGTTTGGTCTTCTGTAGTTTCTGTCTGATATGATGATATGCCTAGGTGTGGAAGTTTTGCTGGTTTTCCTGCTTGGTGTTCTCGGAGATTCTAGAGTCTGTGCTTTCATGTATGTTATTATTTTAGAATATTTTCAGGTGCTTTTCTTCACATATGTCTGTTCCTTTCTCTCTTCTCCTTCTAATATTCCCATCATGCATCTGCTAGGCTCTGTATAGTTGTTGCACTGTCCTAGGATATTCCATTCTGTTCCATTTTATTTTTTCTTTTAGCCTTGTTTTCTCTTTTCAGTTTGGAAAGTATCCGTGACATATCTTTGTAGTCACTGATTATTCCCTTGGACATTTCCAGGGTACTGATGAGCCCATCAAAGCATTCTTAATTTCTGTTTCAGTGCTTTTGGTTTGTATTATTTCTTTTTGATCCTTTTTTCTTTGATTCTTTCCATCTCCACTTACATTATCCATCTATTTTTGCATGTGGCCCATCTTTTCCATTAGAGCCCTTGGCTTCTTAATCATAGTTACTTATAAGTTCCAGGTCTGATCATTCTAGAAATCTCTGCAATACTTGAATCTGGTTCTGATACTTGTTTTGTATCTTCTGACTATATTTCTTGCCTTTTTAGTATGCTTTGCAATTTTGTTGTTGCTCCTCAAAAGTAGGTGTGATGTGTTGGGTTAAAGGAACTGAAGCGGATAAACCTTTAGTGTGAGATTTAATGTTTATCTGGCTGGGAGTTATACTGTATTTACTGTTTGCCGTAAGCATGGTTTCAGAGGTTAAAATTTCCTGTGTCATTGTTTTGGTCTCTTCTCTTAACTTTGGTTTCTCTAGAGACTCTTTTTTAATAGGGTCTGAGGCTTGCAGTTCTTTTTCCCTGTTACTACACTGGAGCTTTATCGATTTGGTCAAATTCATAGAAACAGCAAATAGATTACCAGGTTCTGAAGTGAGGAGGTGTTGAGGAGTGATGGCTAATGGGTACTTAGTGTTTTGGGGAGGAGTGATTAAAATGTTCTGAAATACTAGTGGTGGTGATTGCACAAATCCATGAAGGCACCAATAATTATCAAATTGTACACTTTAAAAAGGTATATTTTATGCAATGTGAATTTTATCTTAAAGGTGAATAAAAAAAAGAAAACATGAGTGAACATATTTGATTTGGTGACAAGGAAAATTCAGAAAGCTTTTTCTGCAAAATGTTGCTTGCATTTTGGAATATTTGAAAATTTGGAATATTCTAAATTATGCTATATTTAAAATACAAAGCTTTATGCAGTCACTAAAATTATGTTACCAAAAATGTCAAAAGCTAACTGAAAAATCAAGATGATAATGTATGTGCAGTGTAATTCAAGCTTTATAAAATAGATTTATGTGTCTGTATATATTTCTGGATATCCCTTTAAAGTTACATATTTTAATAAGAAAATTGCATATGGGAATTATTTTTAATATCAACAGTGTTTCTGAATGGTAGTGTTATGGATGATGATATTCTGCTGTTTTTCTTTCTAAATTTAAGTATTTTCCAAATTCTTTATAATGACCATTGCATTATAAATGATTATAAAATAATCAATTAAAAATAATTATCTTTTTTACTTGTGATTCTTAAATCAATGGTATATGATGCAAGTTCAAGCCTCAGTAAAGAACTTATTTATTTGAGTAATTGTAATAAATAATAATAATGACTTATTAATCAATACTTATCATTGAGTTCTCACTCCCCTTGTCAATATATTTAGTGGTTTTGCCAATGCTGATGTAATATTCAAGCAAATGGACACAATGATACAAGACTTCTCAGTCTTCTCATGAAAATCCATTTTAGGATAGAGAGCTTAGCAATGTAGTACACTGTCAAGCAAGGCAATTTAGAGCACAACCTTGGAGCTAAACTTAATTATGGAATCACTTACGAGGTAATTTTTATAGAGTTCTGTAAACTCCATTACAATTTTTAAAAATGCATTTGTAATGCCCCTTCAGTGACCAACCACAAGAGGTAAGGCAAAACTCATTTTAGGGAAATAGAATAGAGCTGAAAATTTATGGGAAATTCTGAATCAAGTTCATAATTTCACCCATTACTCATAATGATTACACAAAAACCAGAACAGGAAGAAACTGGACTGATTAAAAGAAGCATTAAACAAAGCACTAAACAATCTAGGCTTGCAAACTACTGTATCTAGAAGCCATGTTCCCCTGTGGACCTGCCAGGAAAACACATAAAAGACTGAGAAATGTTGGTGAGATGAACTGAAGAAACAAAATATTCCACCTGGAGCAGTTTTCTCAAGTTATTTAGACTTTGTTGCTCTGCTTAAAAGCAATTCACATTAAACTAATAGGTCCAAGCAAGCATTTTAGGTAACACAGCACATGATATCCACATTGGACCAGAGCCTGAAATATTTTTAAGGACTTTGTTTTCCCAATTTCCTATTTTGTTTTCTTTTGGTGACCAAAGCCCTAACTGCATACTTTTTTTCCCAAAGTTAAAAAGCACTTGGAGTTTGTACTAAATATTTAGAATTTCATTGTATTTTGTTATATACCACTTTTTAATTAAAGCAAGATGTATTTCGTATTTGAAACGAAGTTTCTCCAAGGAAAGAACTATGTTCCATTTACATGCATATATATTTTCACAAGGACCCAGATGTGCACTGGGCAATGCTTAACAGAAGATCTAATTTTGGGGTACCTGGGTGGCTCAGTCAGCTAAGTGTCTGACTTCGGCTCAGGTCATGATCTCATAGTTGTGAGTTTGAGGCCCATATGAGGCTCCATGATGACAAAGAGGAGCCTGCTTGGGATTCTCTCTCTCACACTCTCTCTCTGCCCCTCCACCCCTGATGCTCACTCTCTCTCTCTCTCTCAAAATAAATCAATAAACTCTAAAAAAAAATTTTAAAAATCTAATTTTGAGGTGTTAGTTTCTTATCTATAAACTTGAATTTAATTGGACTCAGATTCATAATTTCCCTCAGAAACTCTTCCTTTATGCTCTATCATGTCATACATGTAATACCATACACTTAAATGCTCATTCATTAATCCATCTATCTATTCACCAATCTACATCCAAACTGGTTTTCTTCTCTTTAGTCTAGGGCTTGGAAAACTTTCTCTGTAGAGAAGAGTTAATATTTCAGTCTTTGGGGGCCATAGGGTCTCTCTCACAATTACTCAATTCCACCATTGTTAGTGCAAAAGCAGCTAGACAATGCCTAAACAAATGAGTGTGGCTGCGTTCCAAACTTGATCTATAAAATTAGCTGCAGGTTGGATTGGGTCATGGGCCAGAGTTTGCAGATCCCTGCTCTAGACCATCTTCCTCTTTCCTTTACAAATTCTCCATCCATGTATTCCAATCACCAGGAGACAAAAATCTTCTAGAGATCATACCTCTCCATTGCAGATAAATCTTCAGTAACATTAATGCCATTCACAGTCTAGTTTTTAAACACTCGTTTCTGCTTCATTCGTAAACATCTACTACTACAACTAAACTTGTTGGTTTCACAGCGTCCAGGAACCTTGAGTCTTCTCTGTGCATGATATTTATATATCCCATTCTGTTATTCCTAAGTTGCCCTTTTCCTTGTCTTTTCAAGATTCACCTCCCCTATTAAGCATTCAAAAACTACTTTTTCTCTGACTTCCCTAGCAGGAAGCTGCCTTACTGTGATAGTCTTTTGTATAATTCATTTAACCGTCTATCATTTCCTTTCTAGTATACACCTCGTCTTTCATTAAGCATAATTACTACTCAAATTGTCTTGCCTTTTTTTTAAGCTTAAAATTTTATGTTCCTAATTAGGATGCAATTCATTAAGGAAAAGAACTGTTTTATACTTACAGATTTCCCCCCAGTTGGATCCACCATTGTAATCAATAGCACACAGCAACCTTCTCATCCAATATGTAGAACTGAACCTAGATTCGAGGTAGGACATAACTTGGACTATCTGCCTTTTTTTTTTTTTTTTTCACTTTCTTCAGTAAAGTGATTGCTCCATCATGAGAACAGGGATGACCTTCCTGCCTGGACACAGGAGGAGCTGGTCTACACACACACACACGTAATGGATACACCTCAAATCTAGGAAGAGGTGGTTTAAATTGAAATGGTTGCACTGAGCCTGAACGGTAAACTAGAGGCAGAAATTAGCACTACTAACAATCAATTTGTGGTTCTCTAATAGGTTCAATTACCAATAGCAGGGGCTCTCAACAAATGAAAAAAATATGAGTCTAAAAAAATGTGAAGGTAGGGAGAGAAGAGAACAATAAGAGGCCTCCTACCATGGGTTGGCTTCATGGAAGAATTTTGTTCTTGATTTAAGGTGGTTACCAAATCACAAGGATAGAAACGGGTCATCATTTTTCCTTCCATGTATCATTTTCCAATGATCTAATGGTATAGTCAGCATCTAAATGAAAATGTAACATTCTTGGCACTTGGATGTCACCAAGCAGATGTATAATTTTTCAGTTTAGTTTTCTGCAATGGAAATATATCGGTAAGAAACACCCAACTGACAAATATGTCGGCACAACTTACACATGTAACATTTTGATATTTTGTTTAAATATTTATTTTTGAGGGAGAAAGAGAGAGAGAGAGAATCTGAAGCAGGCTCCAGGCTCTAAGCTGTCAGCACAGAGCCCAACACAGGGCTCGAACCCATGAACCAAGCCGTGAGATCCCAAGTTGGACACTTAACCTACTGAGCCACGCAGGGGCCCCAACATTTTGGCATTCTTAACAGTGAATAGAAATGTGTCTTAAAGGACAGATCATTTATTATAAGGGTTGAATTACTTAATATTTCTGAATTATTATTTGCTATACTATATCATCATGTTATTTCTTTATTGCTATTCCTTCATTATTTAAAAAAAAATTTTTAACATTTATTTTTTTTGAGAGAAAGACAAAGTATGAATGGGGGAGGGGCAGAGAGTGAGGGAGACACAGAATCCGAAGCAGGCTCCAGGCTCTGAGCTGTCAGACATGGGGCTTGAACTCACGATCCATGAGATCATGACCTGAGCCTGAAGTCAGAAGCTTAACCAATTGAGCCACCCAGGTGCCCCATATTTTTTCACTATTAATACAAATAAAAATTTTCAAATTTTTCAAAATTTTTTTCAAAAAAAAAATCACACCAATAGTGGGTGAACTTTCCTGTTTGACTTGGTGGCCGTTACTCTGTAGAACTCCTATTAATATCGTATCCATGGAAGTGTCTCAAGATGACAGTTTAGATTACAACTGATGGTAAAATATTTTTTCCCTCAGAGAAAATAAATTTTCTGTGGAACAAACACATGATTTTAGGCAAAATGAATAATTTTAATAGTATTTGCTATATATGTCTAATGATCTTAAACATTAAACTACTATATATATATACATATATATATATACAATTGCAATATAATTAATTAATTATATCAAAGCCATACTCAAGTGTTTTTTTTTAATTTTTTTTAACGTTTATTTATTTTTGAGACAGAGAGAGACAGAGCATGAACGGGGGAGGGGCAGAGAGAGAGGGAGACACAGAATCGGAAGCAGGCTCCAGGCTCTGAGCCATCAGCCCAGAGCCCGATGCGGGGCTTGAACTCACGGACCGTGGGATTGTGACCTGAGCTGAAGTTGGACGCTTAACTGACTGAGCCACCCAGGCGCCCCTCAAGTTTTTAATTTAGTTGATAAACTAATGTTTATCAATAACCATACTAAATGTTTAATAATATTGATCTAGCAACCAAGTGTTTATCAAGACAGTCAATTTTTATGAGCTTGTAATAGATGAATAAAAATAATAGTTAATATGCAGGTAAAATATATCTACAGCTATTTTTCATTGGATAACATTTTTTTCCTTTAAATGGGGAGTAAAGCAAGTTTCCATGTTATGACTACTTACTTTTCTACAGTTTTAGTGTGTATATTATGAATGCAGAATAAATAAAGGTTTGTTGTGTCATTCCTATTGCTAGAGAAACGATTAACATAAAAAAAACAAAGACATTTTAAATTCTCTGTAAATATCGGTTTATATTGATTCAATATCCAAGTCTGTAAAATCATTGCAGGAAATGAGCTCTTTGGAATAACTTGAAGTGATGGTGAATTTTATGTGTCAACTGGACTGGGCCAGGTTGTATTCAGATATTTGGTTACACATTATGCTGGGTGTGTGTGTGAGGGTGTTTCTGGATGAGATGAACATTTGAATTGGTAGGCTGAGGAAAGCAAACCGCCTACCCCAGTGTGGGTGGCCCTCATCCAATTCACTATAAGCCTGACTAGAACAAAAGGGCTGATTGAGGGAGAATATGCCTTCTCCGCCTGGCTGTTTTTTCTCTGATTGACTGGCTTCATGCTGGAACAGAGGTTTTCTCCTGCTTTTGGACTTGGACTGGAAGTTACGCTATCATCTCTCCATCTTGTCAGACCTTTGGACTCAGACTAGAAGTACACCTTCTGCTCTCCTGGCTCTCCAACTTGGTGACTGCGGATCTTGAGACTTCTCAGTCTCCAGAATCACATGAGCCAATTTCTTATAATAAATTTCTTTATTATATTACCTACCTATCTATCCATCTACCTACGTACCTACCTATATATCTATCCATCATCTCTCCTATTGGTTCTGTTTCTCTGGAGAACCCTAACTAATGCATTAGCCTTGGCTTAGGCAATCTCCTTGTCTAAGACCTCATCTGGAGCCCCCCTGTGCCATCTATATAGGCTGTCTGGTGCTTTTCCTACATATTGCCCAAATCATCTGTATCTCTGAAAACACATGCTTTATGTGATTTTTTTCTCCAATACATAGTGAGCACCTAGAAGACATGAATGGTACCATTTTTATCTTTCCTAGTGCAGTCCCTGACACTTCATAATGACTCAGTAGATTTTACTAGACTCATACAAGCATATGAAAAGATATGGAGATTGAATTTGCCTTAATCTGCATATTGTCTCCCAATTCCCTCCGTATATTTCTAAAAATCACATCTGTATAGAAGGAACAAACAGAAGAAGAGAAAAGCACACTAATAATTCCCTAGCAGACAAATATAAATTCTTTCTGAAAATCAAATTAAAATAATTAATAAACTCAATACTTTGAATGATCATTAAATTTAAAGATACCTGTTTTTAGGGGTGCCTGGGTGGCTCTGTCAGTTAAGCATCCGATTTTGGCTCAAGTCATGATTTAGCGGTTTGTGAGTTTGAGTGCCCCCTCCCCCCTCCCACCCCTCAGCTACGGGCTCTGTGCTGACAGCTCAGAGCCTGGAGCCTGCTTCAGATTCTGTGTCTCCCCCTCTCTCTGCTCCTCCCTTGCCCATGCTCGGTGTCTCTCTGTCTCTCAATAATAAATAAACATTAAAAATTTTTTTTTAAAGATACCTATTTTTGAACTCTGGCATGTATGGTAAAACCCACATGTGTGAATATTGCCCTTCCCCCATTACAAGCCCATTTTAGTGTTTGTACTTCTTTTTGTAGTGAATAAAATTTCTATATGAAAGTTATAGGTTTGGGAAATACTCATAAATGACTCACAATGTCGCTTATAAGAAACAGCAAAATAATGGCTCAAATAGGTAGGCACAGAAATTACTTCAGAGCAGAAATGACGTCCTAAACAAAATTTATCCCAGAGAATGAAAAAAGGAATGAGGTATGAGAAACCAGTGCAGGTAAAAGATCCTAACTTTATGTCTAGACAAGTTGGGGGAAAAATTTATGAGTATTTGGCATGGTTGGGTCCAATAGGGCAAGAAATCTTGTAGAATGTCTTCACAAAAGGTAGAATTGACTGACATTTTTAGCAAAAAACATATCAAAAAATTATTTCTGAGGTGGCACCTGGGTGGCCTAGTCATTTAAGTGTTCGAGTTTTGGTTTCCGCTCAGGTCATGACCTCACAGTCATGAGTTCGAGCCCTGCATCGGCTCCACGCTGTCAGCTTGGGATTTCTTTCTTCTCTCTTTGCTCTCCTCCCTGGTTTGCTCTCTCCTTCTTGCTCTCTCAAAAAAAAAAAAAATGAGCACAATAAAAAAATTTTAAAGAAAAAGAAAAATATTGAGGACATTGCCTACCTGTCCTGTGTTGAAAAAATTTGGATCTAAGAAATCCAGATCAAACTTAGTGGTTATTAAAATAAAACTGCAATAATCTACATTCCTATTTATAGAGCAGAGGCTAATTTTATTCTGAATCACAGGGGAGGAGCAAAGTGCCAGGCTGACAGAGGGAGCTGAATAAATAATTATTTGCTCAAGTTTTTAGTTTTCTAAAAAACTAAAAGGGAAAAGGACATTATTCATTGAAAATACTCAGCTCGTTTTCAAAGTCCAGAATAAGGATGATATTAACTAAACATAAACAAATGCTATAACTGTTCAAAAAAGGTAATGATCACAATATACTGGGTATAAATTTTTGAAAGTTTTATGGAATAAAGTATATTGGTCTGTTCATGACTGAATATAGAGGATGTTAAGAGCTGAAGACAGAAATTGGCATTCAGGCCCTACCAGGAGTTGGGTCTTTGAAGGAACGCTAGGTCCAAGGAAAAATCAGATGTCAGTTGAGCCTTGCAAAAATTGCAATCCATCATTTACACAGGTCAGTTCCTGGTTTGGACTGAAGATGGCTGTTACTCTCCCCCTACCCCAGGCCTTGCCTGCTCCCTCTGAAGGCTCTAAGGAAGGATTAACTCTGCCTTTTCTTAGCTTTTGGTGGTTACCAGCAGACCTTGCTATTCCTTGGTTTGTGGCTGTTATCACTCCAATCTCTGCCTCCATTGTCACATCGCCTTCTTTCCTGTGCGTGTTCCTACATCTTCAAATTCCTCTGTTTTCTTACAAGGACACAACTCATTGGAATTAGGGCCCACATTAATCCAGTATGACCTCATCTTAAAGTGATTACATCTGCAAATACTTTATTTCCAAATAAGGTCATGCTCACAGGTACTGGTGGTTAAGACTTGAACATATCTTTTGCGGGGGGGGGGGGGGGACACAATTTAATCCAAAATGGGGGGGGGGAAGGTGGAAAACCAGTGGGCAGGTGTTATATATAAATGGATTAGTTGTGATTCACCTCAGCATATTGTTGCCATCTGGGTTTGCTGGCCAGCATTACCACATGTGAACTGTGAGCTGCCAGTTTGCATATTTTGCTTTCAGGAAAGGATTTACCTTGAGGAGGGTGGTTTGTTACTGGGGATTAATAGAGGGGTCGATTGTGAACAGAGAGCATTTAGTTTTACATGGCTTTAGAAAATAGTAAATGTGTCCTACTGTGTAGTAGAAGAAATGTTCTAGAATGTCAAGACTGGCAGAAATAGTATAGTTTTGAAATGCCAAAGATCCCTGTTATAAGCATTTGGGGACATCATTAAAAATTACATCTAAAAGATATAGTGAGCATAGATAGACTTATGTATAATGTATAACATTATGATCAAGTTTTTTTAACAAGTTTCCATTTACATGTACCTTAATCCATACTTATTGGGTTTTTTTTCCCTCTATGACGCATTTATGAACTTGACAGGGTCACTTTAATGCAATTAATCTTGTTTTAACAACAATCTCCAAAGGCATGGGATGGGAATACAGCCTGCTTAGATTTAGAATCACCAGGGTGGATTGCATTTTGGTAGTTCCAGTGTGGAAATTATCTACCCTGAAGAATACTTACTTGTAACTCAGAGATTACTCAATATGAGAATATACTCTCTATTGGTAGTGAGAGACAGGACTTGAAATCTAGAGAGATTGCAAGTGAAAGTCATAGTTCATATCTGAGGTTCACAATGTCACCAGGAATTAAATAAGCAAGATCCAACTCAACTGTTTCGTCTAGGAGTCAATTATAAATAACATCTTGTGTAGTAGACATTTCTTAAGACCTTATATTTCTGAACTCTGTTGAGACTTCCTCCTGCTGGGAATACCAGAATTGGGTAGAACATTTCCTCCTGGCAAAGATAATTATACATTACATCTTTTTTTTTTTTTTTTTTTTTTTTTTCATTTCTAGAAGCAGTAGGGCACTCAACCATGGGCTTTGCTGATGAAACAAAATTTAAAGATTGTTTTTTGTGTGTGTGGAATTTCACACTCTCATCACCTAACCAAGGTTATATCCTCTAACATCCACCACCAAGTTGTGGCTGTATTTATTAGTTACACTGCAAAACAAATGTTAACACAATGTAACACAGCTCTCAAGATGGCTAATTCCATACACAGTTTTAGCAATTATCTTTTCCATCACCTTTGCTCATTCTGTTCCACTATTTCCTTGTCCATCCACCATTAGATTATAAATTCTTTTGAGGTCATCTTTTCTGTTCTTCTCCTCTCCCTTTATTAATGTGCTTTCACATATTAGTCATTTAGCAAATATTGTTATAATTGCTTCACTACACTAGTTAGCAAATTGAAATAATTCAGTTTTTCCATCATAAAACTATTGATGCAAAACAACAACAAAATGCAGTTTTGAGCTAGGACTACACAGTACAGTCAAGTCATTATTAATTACCTAACAAACTCCAAAGTCAGGCAAGTGAATTATTTGTGCCTAGGGCAAATTTTACATTATGACTTCTCCACTATGTCCCATGATGGAAACATTTAATTAAATAATTGACAACATTCCACTTGACTTTATGAAGCCCTAGACTGTGCTCACTTTGAAATTAAGGAAGGATTTTCTTCCACCCAGAGCAGTGAAATAAATTTGTTATACTTATGTCATAGAAGAAGAAAAATGCAGTCTCTGAAAAGATTTAGCTCTTTGGGGATTGCAGTATTTCAATTAATGACACTCTTTTAAATCTCTTAAATCCTGCTTTTGCTCAAAATTCTATTATCATAAATTTATTCTGTTGTCTTCGGACAAGTCTAAACCAGCAAAATGAAGAGGAAAATAGAGCCAATTATTCAGATAATTGAGGTAAAATACTTTTTTCTCATTACTATATGTTTCAGATAAAGTCTTTTTAAAAATCTGATTACATGTAGAATTACCATAGTTTCCTTGCTAATAATGTATATAGTTAGGTTATATTATTTAAAGTTTCTAATTCTTATGAACTTTCTGACTTTGAGACTTGTTCTATGTAGGTAAACAACTCCATTAGCAGGGCTAAAATATGCTTGGGGAATTGAGCTAGAAGTAAAATGTTAAGCTTCAGTTAATGAGTTTAAGTATTAGAAAGTTTACCCAAATAGATATATAAAAATCTCTTCCCTGGAGTCTGGATCCACATAAGTAAAATAAAATAAAGAATCAGAGTAATTATTTCAGTAAAGTCCCAAACTCATCTCTTAAATGCAAAATATACAGATAATAGAAGTTTAAAAATAAAACAAAACTTTTGCTTGAATCATCCAAATTTGCACCTTACCTTACATTTTGCCATTTATATTTTTTGTCCTTGTTGTCATTTAAAACTATTTTTTTTCTAAACTTATTTTTGTGATTTCAGGGTAAGATAAAATGATTTTTTTCTGTCATTGTATAAAGTAGGAAAGGGACAAGTATCTGCTTCTTAGAACAAAAATTACCTACTTAATAATCTAAAACAAAACACAACAAAACAAAGCTACATTTCCTTCTGTATTTGCTGCAATAATTCTTATACATTATTTTTCTTTTTTGCTTCTAAAATATTCCAAAATTGCCTATTTTTGTATTTTATTGGGTCATTAAAATATTTATTTAAAGCAGCAAATATAATGATTTGGAGATAGCTCACTCATTATACAGGAAAAATAAATTTGTTGACATATAAAAAGGCATACTTACATAAAGTAAAAGCAAAAATGTGAAAAGTAAAACTATAAATAATTAGAAATTTGTAGTGAAAAATTCCTTAAATCAAAAGACATACCTTAAAGCAAAAATGAGAGATTGAACACATCAATTAAGGACTTTCGTTCAAAAAAGGACCACTTTGGGAATATGAGTACAGGCTGGAATTGGTATTGTTCTAAAACTGTAGCAGTCATTGTTTTAAAAGTGATAAAGATTTAATATCTAAAATATGACTCATCCAAAAAATAAAAATAAATCAATAAATCAATAAATAAGACTCATGCAAATCAATAAGAAAAACAAGAAACTGAGTATTAAAATTGTTGAAGAAGAAGGAAAAGAAATTTAAATGGCTCACAAAATTATGAAAAGATGATACTATATACCTAATCGGATAGAAGTAAATTAATATGACAATTAGATATTTATAAGCATCCAATTATTGAAATTTAGAAAGTACCTATATATTGGCCAGGATGTGAGAAAAGACAGTTCCTTACTCATTGCCTGTCACAATGTAAACTGGTATAATTCTTCATGAGATACATTTTACATGTTTTGATGAAGTAAAGTATGTATGTAATCTATTATCCAAAGATGCTATTACTGGGTATTTATAGAGAAAGTTTTGCATAGCCAATTGCTGTCTTTTGTGTGTGTGTGGTAGCAAGCATACAGAAGCAAACTAGATGTTTATCATTATGGAAATGGATAAGTAAAAAGAAAGATAAAAACAATGTGGCATCATGATGGAGTTACAATCAACGAACTAGGCATATAGCAACATAAATAGATCCTAAAATGTTGGGTGGAAAAGCATAAGAAATAGAACATTTATAGCCTAAAACCACATATGAAATTAAAATGCACACATATATAAAACAGTATTACATTATTCAATAATACATATATTACCAAGTGTATATAGTAAATAAAAATAGAATGTGTGTAGAATACAAATGAGCTTTGTTGGGGTATCTGGCTGGCTCAGTTGGTCAAGAGTCTGACTCTAGATTTCCACTCAGGTCATGATCCCATGGTTTGTGAGTTCGAGTCCCTCATCAGGCTCTATGCTGACAATGTGGAGCCTGCTTGGGATTCTCTCTCTCTCCGTCTCTCTGCTCCTCCCCTGCTCTCTCTCTTTCCTCTCTCTCTCTTGAAGCAAATGAATAAACTTAAAAAAAAAAGAGTGAATGAAGAAGGAAAAATAATAAAACAGGAGAAGAATCTCATGTAGACCAAGAATGATTGTGTTTCTGTTGTGCAAACAAAACAACATAAACAAAACCTTCATATTTCATGCCTTGGGAAATCAGAGACACCTGTTCCTCTATGATACTTTCACTCTACCAGTTGACATAATGATATTTACATTTCTTAGCCCTGTGATTTCTTTGATCGACTTCTGCCTTATCCCCCTTACCTTTGTCTGTTTCTTTGTTATCATCTGCCTCTTATTGATTCAGTGTCTCTTGTTTTATTGTACTACTCTAAAGTCTACCTTTTTTTTAAAATATTTTTTAAATGTTTATTTATTTTTGAGAGAAAGAGACACAGAGCATGAGCAGGGGAGGGGCAGAGACAGAGTGAGAGAGAGGGGGAGACACAAAATCTGAAACAGGCTCCAGGCTCTGAGCTGTCAGTACAGATTCCAGTGCAAGTCTTGAACTCATGAACTGTGAGATCATGACCTAAACAGAAGTTGGATGCTTAACCGACTGAGCCACCCAGGTACCCCTAAAATCTACGTATTTTTTAGTTAGATTATAAACTTTTAATGTAAACTCTTATAACTTACAACGTTGGAATATTCACATAAGGGTTTCCAGTATTGAAAAAAGCAAAAGATATTTTATTTCAATAATACATATGGAGTACACTATCAATCATGGGTTATATCCAAGCAAAATGTTTCCACTACTGGGATCTGACAAGGATTTAAAAGTGACCATAATAAAAATGCTTCATCAACCATTTAGGAATATACTTGAAATAAATTAAAAAAATAGAAAGTTTCAACAAAGCAATAGGAAGTATAAAAAAAACTAAATGGAAAATTTAGAACTGAAGAATACAATCACCAAAATAAAAAGCTCAATGTATGGGCTAATTTACAGAATAGAAAGAGCAGAAGAAAGGACAAATAAACCTAAAGATAGACCAATAGAATTACTCAATCTAAACAGAGAGAAAACATACTGGGCGGGGTGGGGGGAAAGAATCTTAGCAGTCTGTGAAATTATTGATCAGATCTAAGGTTCTTGTCTTTGGAGTCCTTGAGAGAGAGGAGAAAGAAGGTGAGGCTAAAAAGTTTGCAGATAAGTTTTATGTAAAGATTTCCCAAATATGTCAAATGACAAAAATCTATAGATCCGAGAAACTTAGCAAACATCAAACAGGATAAAAAATAATCCATTCCAAGATGGATTATAATTAAATTTCGGAAATGAATTAAAAAAGAAAATATTTTGAAAGTCGTGAGAGAAAAACAACCTCTTGCCTACAGGGGAAAATAATTTGAATGACAGACGATTTCTCATCTGAAACCTTGAGGCCTTAAGGAGGTGGTATAATATTTTTGAAGTGCTAAAAGAAAAGAACTGTCAATGCTGACTTCCATATACAAGGAAAATATCCTTCAAGAATTAGGGGAAATCAAATAATTTCAGATGAAATAAAACTGAAAGTATTTGTAGTCAGAAAGTTAAATTTAGCCTAAAAAATAGATAAAGGAGTTTCACTTAGTAGAAAGGAAATGATCTAAGAAGGAATTTGGGAACTTTAAGAAGGAAGAAAAAATAAAGAAAAAAGTAAAAATATGCATAAATACAGTTGACTTTCCTTTTCTTCTTGAATTTCTGAAATTATATTAGATAGTTGAAGTAAAATTATAACACTTTCAGCCATGGTTCCCAATGTATGTAGGGAGTACTCATACTGAGTGTGTGTGTGTGTGTGTGTGTGTGTGTGTGTGTGTGTGATTAACAAAGCTATACAAAGACAAAAAACATGATACATAAGTCATGAAATTCGAATCAGTTTTTCAAGTATCTCATAGAAAAAAAAACAGAAATTTTTAAAATAGGGGAAAATAGGAAACAAAGAATAAAATAGCAGACTTAAGCTCTAACATATTAATAGTGGCATTAAATGTAAATTTAAAGACAGACTGGTGGAGTAGCTAAGAAAACATCACCTAACTCCATGCTATCTACAAGAAACTCACTTCAAGAATAATGGCAAGGTAGATTGAAAGTAAAAGCATGGAAAAAAGGTAATACAATGTAAACATTAATCAAAGGAAGCAGGAGCAGCTATACTAATATCAGGTAAAGTAAACTTCAAAGCAAAGAAAATTACCAGAGCCAGAGACAAACATTACATAATGTTAAAGGGTAAATCCACCAAGAAAACACAGCCTTCCAAATGTGTATGAACCAAGTGACAGAGCTGCAAAATACATGAAGCAAAAACCGATAGAACTGAAAGGGGAATTATTGTTGGAGACCTTAATATTCCTCTTTCAAGAACTGATAGTACAACCAGAGAGAAAATCTGCAAGATATAGTGGAGCTCAGGAACATCATCAATCGACAGAACCTAATCAACATTTACAGGACACTCGACCCACCAACAACAGAATGCACACTCTTGTAGGACCCATGGAACATATGCTGATTCATGAAACAAACCTCAACAAATTGAAAAGGATTGAGATTACACAAAGCTTGTTCTCTAATCTCAGTGGAATAAAAATAGAAATAAAAAGAGAGACCAAAAAACTCCAAATATTGAAAAGTAAACAATATACTTCTAAATAATCTGTGGGTCAAAAAGGAAATCCAAAGGGAAATAAAAAGTACCTTGAACTTCATGACAATTAAAATGCGATATATATCAAAATTTTCTGGACACACTTAAAGCAGTTATAAGGGAAACTTATAGCAAGAAATGCTTAAATTAGGAAAGAGAAAAGTCACAAATCAAAAATCTACACTCCCATCTCAGGAAAGTAGAAAAATAAGCCCAAAATATGCCCAAAGCAAGAAGGAATTAAATAGTAAATATACAAGCATAAATCAATGAAATTGAAAAGAAATGAAAGTCAAACAAATGAAAATCAAACTGATGCAACAAAATGGATTCTTTAAAAAGACCAATGATGAGGCACTTGGGTGACTCAGTTGGTTAAGCATCTGACTTAGGCTCAGGTCATGATCTCATGGTTTGTGAGTTGGAGCCCCACACTGGGCTCTGTGCTGACAGCCCAGAGCCTGGAGCTTGCTTTGGATTCTGTGTCTCCCTCTCTCTCTGCCCCTCCTCTGCTCACATTCTGTCCCTCTCGCTTTCTCAAAAGTAAATAAACATTAAAAAAAAGATCAATGAAACTGACATTTAGTGTGACCGATAATTTTATATGCCAACTTAGCTAAGCCCTAGTATCTGTTTTTAGTAAAAAACTACTCTAGATGATGCTCTGAAGGTATTTTTCAGATAGGATTACAATTCAAATCAGTAGACTTTGAACAAAGCAGTTACTCTCCATAATGTGAGTGGGCCTTGTTCAATCAATTGAAGGTCTTAAGAAAAAAGATTGAGATTCTCAAGCAAGAAGGAATTCTGCCCCCAGATTGCCTTCAGACTCAACACTGCAACATCACATGCCTCCAGGTAGCCTTCCCTAGAGATGTTGGTCTTAGCAGTTCTGACAGTTGTGTGACCCAATTCCTTAAACAAACAAAAAGACCTCTCTCTGTATTTACACATCCTGTTGGTTCTGTTTCCTGGGAGAATTCTGACGGACACATCTAGCACTACTGATAAAGGGAAACAGAGAAAACACCAATCACCAATATTAGGAAGCAAAGGCTATCACTACAGACTGTTCTGATATGAAAAAGGATAGTAAGAGGGTACTATGAATACCCCCAAACACAAATTTTACAGGTTAGATGAAATGGGCCAATTCCTCAAAAGGCACAAACTATCACCACTGACACAATATGAATTGGATAATTCATATTTGAATAACCCTGTAACTGTTAATGTAATGAAATTAATCATTTAAGAATTCATGAAAAAGAAATCCCCAGGCCTACCTAGATGGTTTCACTGGAGAAATCTACCAAACATTTAAAGAATTAACATCAATTCTACCCGTTTTTTCTTCCAGAACATAAAAGTGGAGAGAACACTTCCAAATTCATTTTATGAAGCCAGCAGTTCCCTGGCTATGTGACTATAAAGGGGTAGCCTGAGGGAGATCTTCATGGTGATGACAATGGCCTGTATCTTGATCATGGTGGTAGTTACAGGAATGTATGCATGTACTGAAATGGCATAGAACTATACATACTAAGTGTTCTGACATCAATTTCCTGGTTTGATGCTATACGATAGTCATATAAGATTTAAACATCAAGGTTAAACCAGGGAAAACTGTGAAGTATGCACAGGATCTCTTATCCTATCCTTTGCTACTTCCTGTGAATGTATTATTTCAAAATAAAAAATTAGGAAAAATCTTGAGAATTTCATATGCTCTTTCAAGTGAAATTTGGTGCATTGTAATATGACAGGGAAACTAAAATTTCCCAGGATTGCATGCCTTTCGGTACTGTGAAACATATTGACAATTCCAGAAAGTTAATTCAAAGTAATTCATGCCAAAGCATTGAATACAGTGCCAGATCTGTGGTAGGTGAATACTAAGTAGTTTTAATAGTTTGGAACACAAAGGAATAACAAATGACTGTGGGAATTTGTAAAATACAAATTAACGGCCAAGTTTTCTCTGGGAAATATATGATGGACTTTGTTTTTCTTATTGATTGATTGATTGATTGATTTAAATATGAAATTTATTGTCAAATTGGTTTCCATACAGTACCCAGTGCTCATCCCAACAGGTGCCCTCCTCAACGCCCATCACCCACTTTCCCCTCCTTCCCGCCCCCATCAACCCTCAGTTTATTGTTAGTTTTTAAGAGTCTCTTATGGTTTGGCTCCCACCCTCTCTAACTTTTTTTTTCCCCCTTCACCTCCCCCATGGTGTTCTGTTAAGTTTCTCAGGATCCACATACTAGTGAAAACATATGCTATCTAATCTTTTAGATGACGTTCTCTTATCAGGGTATTATCTTGTTGAACTGTCACTCTCCTTTGACTGTCGGATACTTCTCCAACTAATCTTCCCATTGCCCACAGCTGAAATGAAAGGCATAAAAATTGCTACCATTTGTTTATTGTAGATATCTACCTTAACATATATTATCTCATCTCATTTAAACTCAAATAACTCTGAGATATAAAAACTATAATTATACATATGTGGGAATCTTTGAGGAAGAAATGAAAAGAATTAATAAACTTATATGGCTGATAAGTGATTTTTTTACATGAAAAATGCAACTTTATGTCAACAATCTAGAGAAAGAATAATATGCATAATAATCCTTAAGCATGGATGGTTGCTTACTCTAAAGCCGGTTAATCTTCAGTATGTTTGGGCACATCCATAAGTTCTTAGGGGATAGAAAACGCATTTGATTGCTATAACATAATAATGATATAACCTCTTAATGTGTTTCTGACATAAAATATTAAGACATCATCGATCCTTTTATGCTTAGAAATATTGAGTGTTTTATGTGATTTTGATCTGTACATTTTAAACAGATGTTGGACTTGCAACCCATAAAAATATGAAGATGCTAAAAGGAATAAATACACCGACCATCTGAAGGAAAAAAACCAGCTAGATCTCTGTAGTTCATGGAGAGGAAAACAGAGTAGGTCCTCAAGTGTATACCCGGAGAAAACCAGTAACAGTGGCTTCAGCAGGGAGGCAGAGGGCATAGAACCTTTAGATACAACTTTTCAGAGTGACAGCTCTGGAGATCGGAGCAACTGTGGAGTCTGCATTTGGCTTTCCTTTAGGCCAAGCACCGCCGTCAGATAATTTCTTGCATTATCTTTCAGAATTATGCCTTTTTAAAAAATGGACTGTACTGAGGTTTGAGAACATGTGCACCATTACCTTAATTAAAATAGAAAACCCAGTGTGTTTCTAGTGATTGCCATGTTTGACTTCATCTCTTTCATAATCTTAATTGTCTTTTTAATTAAAGAATTATCTTAATGATCAGTTTTAAGAGAGTTGGAGCCATGGTATTAGTCAGTGTACTTATCTCAAACTTGTAAGGAAAAGTCAGAGTCCAAGGTTAGGTAAGGCAATGTAGCACATTTTTCTTTAAGCTTCCAGGCACTATTTTGTTCTCTAATCTTAATACCTAGTGTATACATCATTCTTCCATCCCTTTCCAGAGCTTATGATGGCTGCATACTTGACCAGAAAAAAGTTCCAAAAGTTCCAATAAAGGGTATTGTTCCAAGAGTGTGTGGAGGAAGATTTTTACTCACTTGCTGAAGTTTTGGGTTAATCTGGTGTTTAGAACCTTCATTTTCTCAACTTATGGGAAATACATACTTAGTGTGTAAAAAAGTTTTGTTGTTGCTGTTGTTAAAAGCATGACTGAGTGTAGTTTACTAAAGAGATCTTAAAACTAGCTTCTTGACAGTCCTACTAATGCAAATTAAAACTGTATAGTGAGAAATAGGTGCAAAGAAATATTTTACTAGGTATTATAGAGCCTAAAATTCCAAAGGAATTTGTCACTTTTCTAATGGGGTATTGTAAATATCATTTAGGAAACAAAGTGATTGGTATTAAAATACATGCAAAAGGGCTATGGGATATTGTAAAGAGCACAGATTGAAAGTCAAGAAAACTAGAATCAAATCTCAGATCTGCTTGTATTAATGGACAAGTCATTTAATCTCTGTGTCTCATTTTTCCCATTTGTAGACTGGAAATAATACCCATTTAAGGATAAAATATATTGTTAACTGTGACTAAAGAATGAATCTTGCTTTTATTGAGTAAGAGGGAGGTTTTAAAGCTTGTATTTATACCTTTTTTTCCTCAAGAAAATGTGAATAGTTTTCTTAAAACAACAGCAACAAAAACAAAGTAAAAAGTCTTCCTTAATATGGCATAAGGTACGATACATCAACATTGGTTACTATTAAACTACCAATCACGGAAAATTATCTAAGTTTGAGACTGCTCAATACATAAACTAAAACCTGCCAGCCCTCACAGGGACCTGTATTTACACACAGATATACCCGCCTCTCAAAGTAATTGTTTTCTAACAAAGTATTGTTTATATGTTTCATGCAAATTGATCTGAAGTGTTGCTTAGACAATCTTATTATATTTAGGAATAAAAACTTCCATCAAGAAATTGTACAAAAGAAAATGGACACACCAGCTGGATAAATCTATCATATGCAGGGGCGGGAGGAAGCACTTTTAATTAGCTGAGTGAATGCAGTTTGCTGAACACAGAAAGCACAGCCACAGTCATATTAAAATGTGCCTAATTTTCTGTGAAAAAGTCCCATCTGAACAGGCCTGACCACAGTCAATCATACTAAAAGCCACTGGTGCTTAATTTGATTTACCAATATAAAATGCAAATTAGGTTATTAAGTGGAGTGGCAGACTGAGGAGGGCCCCTTTCAAACCATCAAGTTAAATACAAGCAGACAGCAAACTGGCTGTGCAAAGAAAATTTTAGCATATTCGTTTGATTAGTGCTACAAAAATTTAATTAGGTTGGCTAATTACTTGACAAATTGCTCTACACGAGAGAAAAGGCAGAGGAGTTTTTTTTTTTTTTCCTTTTTCATTGCAAATATCCTGTGTGTATTTTAGCCCAAATGCTATCTGCCAATTTGCAAAAGCATTATTAAATGAATGGAAGATGGTCCCCAACAATGGTAAATCGTATAATGCATATAATTAGACAAGACCCACACAACTGTACCCGTATGTCCATACTCTCTCATGACTGAAAATATTTAACACAATATTTTTATGTAACTACTGTCAAAATAGATTATTACAAGGCAGTCAGTTGTTCTTAAGAAAGAAAACATTGTGCATGATATAGAAAAGAGGGTGAAAAAGAGGGTGAAAAAGAATTTGTGAAATTCCCACCTCCCAGAGGAGTTTGTTCACTAGTAAATGAAGTAACAGTGACATGCTGAGGTTTTTCATCACAGAATGGACTTGCCAGCCAAAATACGTCTGATTGAGGCCAGGGTTACAATGAAGTAGAAAAAAGTGTCTCTTGTGGTACATTCAAAATGTAAAACTATTAAATAATTCTCAACATCTACTGACATCTTATAAAGTGAATTTCACTTTCTGGAATGCTATTTATTGGTCATTATTCCTTCCTCTATCTTTTCCCAATCACTACATAAGAGAGCAGATGTGAAACACTCATGTTTGCAGAAATCTCACAAGTTGTGTGACCAAAGAATGGAAGAAAATGTTCAGCCCATGTCAGTATTTTATTGAGAGATTACCAATACCTTGAATAACACAAAGTGTCTTTCTCTCTTCAGAGGGAAACTTGATTTTCCTAGAGAAAGTATATGTTTATATCCACATTCAGGAGAACAAGAGATGGGATTTCATATAATTGCAGGATTATTTGGAGGACTCCCAATTTTTTCATATATTTATTTGATCTTTTTAAATTTTTCTACAGAACTAGTGAATCTGCTCTAACTCAAGCATCATGATTTTATATGTAGATAACCACTTTGTCAGTTCAAGTGGAAAAAATAAGTATCATGTTTTATAAACATAAAGCTTAGTAGTTAGTAATTAGATACTGTATTTAACCTGTTCTAAAGTGACATTCTAGGAAACTACAAATGACAAGAAATACTTGTGAACGTTTATGCGGGCTGTGCCTTATTTTGCAATTAGTATTTTCTAACTTAAATTTAGAACACAAATGTAATGACACTGCACAATGCAAATGTGGTAAAATTATTTTTCGTAACACTTACTGTTACTGCCATTTTATCCTAATTTACCATTTTTACCGTTTTTAGCTTTACAACCATCACCAAAGGAAGTAGAGTATAGATTATGTGTGGCATAATATAGATTATGCGGACAATTCTGCTACTGGAAAATAGAGTACTGGGATAAAGTTGTGGCCTACTAAGCATGCATTTGGCCATGAGTTGCTGGCATTACATTTAATGGCCTTGAGGACTCCATCTTCATATGCAAAGGTAGATTTTACAAAACAGTGAGTTAGAAAACATAAAATTCAGTGGCAAGGCAATAGTACTTTTTATATAATAGAACTATACCAACAATTGAGGTTTTTCCCTTCAAGGTATTGACTGATTTTCTTTACTCTCTTTTTCTATTATTTTCAATTTGATAAACTGACTGATATTTTTAAAAAATCTAATAGACACAGTCTAATAAAAGAATTGAAGTCTGAGACATTTTATTAAGGGTGCGGGTATAGAATAGTAAAATTAATAACTTGCAAATATGTCTTGTGTGTCAATATCAAATGCATTTGTCCAATGAATTTGTCCTATGATAACTGCTGAAGATGTGATAATCTTTGATTATATTTCTTACATGTTGCTTGGAACCAATTGCATGCACGTGTAATAATAGCAGTTATCTTTTATGGAGCCCCTACTATGTGAAGGCACAGAGTTTAAGCTTATATTTATATTATTATTTAATTCTTTTATTAAACTCAATATATAAGTACTATTGTCCCCATTTTAGAGAGGATGAGATTAAGATCAAGATAGATAAAGTAAAATTCAGAATCAAAGACATAGCAACTGATAAATCTGGGATTTGAACTGAATTTTGTCTGAATTCCAACATCATGTTCTTTCCCTATGCTACAAGTAGTTTTTGAACGTCTATTTTTTGTCGTGATTTTATGTATGTATGTACTTGTGAAATATAATTGGTGTGCTTATATATAATTTGAGATTTTATGAAACCACTGTGACTTGTATATAGAAAGTCCATAGATTTTATGGAGTCTATGGTGATTTAGTCTGACAAGAACCGTTGGGAACATAAAATATTCTAAAGGTGCATAGACAGAGTCAGATTACTTGCATATTGGAGACATCAAAAGAAACACACACACACTCACACACACACAAAAGGAAGACAAGTATGGGATTGGATTGGGAAAAGTGAAGTTCCATCTACATGACAACCTATGTACTAGGGAAGAATACACCAGTGTATGAAGACATGAGTTTAAAACCAGCTTTAGCCTATTAAAAGGCTTCATTTTCTTTCAGTATAGCTATGTTGTAAATTACAAAAAAAAAAAACCTTGGTTTCTAGATGGGATAAGATTCTTTTTTCTCGTTAACATTTTAGAGGTTACATTTAAGAAGACTTACTTAAGATGCATATATATGTATGGACAGTGAACAGTAATTATCATCTGAATACCTTTCTACATGCTATTGATATTCCTGAATATTTTGTTTCAAGTATTTGATAGACAATAAATAATCCTTCATATCGAAATATCAATCCTCTTGAAGTCGATTTGAATTAATGGTAAAAATTCCCAATAATATTTCAATCTGAAAAGCATCCTTTAGATTTTGAACTGATTGATAAAATAAATGACTCTAGGATACACAGGACTGCAACTAAAAATTCACTACCTTTCAAAATTCACTATGCCATGAATTGCATGGTGTTAATTCAATCATTAATGTAGAATATATCCTAATTCCTTCAATACTTCCGTATCCAAAAAATATCTCCATTTCAGTTGAAATTTAGAGGATAAGAATCATGTGGAATTTCCGAATTAAAAAACGATTTGGTGTTTTGATCAAATATTGGTATAGTGTTTGGTTGTATTCCTCAAGTACCTTGATTTTGTCAAAGAAAACAAACATCTTGCTATATGGAGCTCTCATATTATAATAAGGAGAGCCTTACCAAATGGTAACCCCGCCATCTGCATGGTCCAGGGAACACTTCTCCCACTGTAGGAACTCTCCTCATATAAAGTGGCCATTTGTGCATTGGTTCTTTTCTGCAGTCACAAAGGAAAAGTTTAGCTTATGACTTCGAGTTTCATGTTACCATGTGTTGTTATATATGTCATCTGTGATGCAAAATATAAACATAAAAGCTGCTGTATAGTTAGAATAATAGGTACATGTACTTACTGAGTTGAAAAGCACCAGAAGAAAATGCATTATCTCCCTGGTTATTTGTAGTCAGAAAAAATTACCGATATTTAAATGCATAAACAACAAAAAAGTAATTTTGCCAGTGAGAGCAAAATTTAAGCATTACAAAAAACACAATAAATTCAGAACTAGTTTATCTGGATTTAATGAACCTAAAGAAAGTGCTCTAATGAAAAGGAAAGAATTTGTAAAGAATTATTGCAGTTCAGTTTCAAAACCTCAAATATTTGAGGTAGTACGACTAAAATTTTCACCTCTTGTCATAAATACAAAATGAGCAAGAATGTCATTTAGCATTTATTTGCAGTATAATTCATAATTATATGATAGGGGGATATCGTTATTTTAACATTTGGGCAAAATTATTCAATTTATTTGCAGGTAATTGAGTAGGTTGGACAGCATGCAAGCAAGTGTTAGTGAGAGCTCAGACACAAGGCCAGCTAGTTTTGTTTCCGGTATCAGGGAACTTCATTTTAATCCTTTGACTGATGAGCTTAAAAAACCCCTGAACTTTGTGCAATAAAAGCCGTATGATTCCCAGGAGTACTTCATTAGGCAACAGCTTTTTGGGGGATGGGAATTTCTTTTGTGGCTTTTCATTCGGCGTTTCCAGTCAGGGCCAGAAGTATAGAGTATTGATAAAAAAAATAAATAAATAATTGTTGAACCATAGAAAAATTGACTTGAATCAATTGTAATCTTAAAAGAAAATCATAGGTTGGCTCCCTTGCTATCAGAATGGTCTATATATACATCCATATGCGTATACTTTATAAAATCCAGATATATATCTTTCACTTTCTGCAAGTATCTTGAAACCACTGTGTAAAGTTTAACATGACCTGTACTCAGTAATAGTACTTGTCTTGCCTTAGCTATTAGCCAAATTTATTACTTAGGAGTGACTTGGAAGAACAGAGACCTTAAAATTGTCTAAGTTCGATCTCTAAGAGTATCTTTTTGCTTCACTAGTTACCATCTTGGTAGCATTAAGCATGTTGTAAGCTTGTGCTAGTGCTGGGCATGATAATCTGAGGCACTAGGTATGAATAAACTACCTTAATGTTTTGGCTGCTCAGTATTAAACCAACATAATTATTAGCAAATATTAATTCATGGTATTATCAAATTGATAAAAATTCTGTTTCTTTGGAGAGGTGCAGAAACTAATTTACAGTTTTGCATTAGGGGTGCCTGGGTGGCTTAGTTGGTTGAGCATCTAACTCTTGATCTCAGCTCAGGTCTTAATCTCAGGGTCGTGAATTTAAGCCCCGCATTGGGCTCCATGCTGGGCCTGGAACCTACTTTAAAAACAACAACAACAACAAAGGAACAAAACTATAAATGCAGTAAAAATACTTGTGTAAGAAATGCTTTCCTAATTTTCCCTCCTATTCCATTATTAAACAACCATTTTTAAGAGTAGTTTGTTTCTGTCTTTTTCTTGATGCTAGAGAAATCATTGCCTAGGCTTAAACAACATAGTCGGTTCATCTGAGGGTATATTTTTCCTTCTGCAGAGCCAGGTACTTTTGGGTTTTAGCAGAATTTATAGATTTCCAGGAGGTTTTCGCTGCGCATTAGGGCTAATTTTGTCCTTGTTTCTACAAAGTTAAAAGCAGTTGGTGCAAATCACATTAACAAAGACTCACCTGTATGGAGATTCTAAAGTGAAATCCAGCTGGGTTTCCTGCTATCATATAGGGCACAAATTAATCAGCACAATCTTTCACTTACCTGAAAAAACCAGCTTCTTTCTCAAAGGTGTAGGTAAGGACAGAATCACCCTAATGGGGTTCTATAGGAAGGGCCTTCTATAAAACCAAAATAGTCACAGTGAAACTACAAATTGTCTCTGTTTTTCCCTTAAAAGTAAACCACTGATAAGGAGAATATTATTTTATACACAATGAGCCTTCTATAACTTGATCGGTAGTTCACTTCTAAGAGTGTTGAATTGTCTCCATGCCTGATAAGGTACTGGTTTCTTTTATTTCCTAATATTCTCTAAAGTATTAGTTACACATATGTGAAACATTCTTAGTTTATCATGATACTGGAAGTTTAGCATTACAAGCTGTGAATATGTTTTAGATACCTGAGAAAATAGGTACAATGTGCAGAATGACCATTTGACCATCTTGGTCCTTGGTTTCTTTGCAAAGGCATAAAAACACCAGCTCTTGCTGCAGGACACTATCAACTTTCTTCACTTTTCTTTAAATGGGAAAATTGTATGGGATGGCAAAAAGAAAAATAGTTAACTAATAACACCAATACTAAAAAAGAGCACCTCCCCAAACTTGTGAACATTTAAAATTATTTGATTAAGCAACTATTATCAAAAATAGTGATTGAGCTGCTCTGGCATCAATTTAACATATAACTTTACCTTTTCTTTGTCTATTGAGCTGAATAAAATAACTGTAAATATTAATTTTTTAAATTGTAAGACAGATCCCTAAACTTTAATGTTAATGGCATTTGCTTTCTAAGAAAAAGAAGACCTTTAAAAATTCAAAAAATCTATAATTAAAGATAAGTTTTCTTTGTAAACTTCTTTAAATTGTTTTAACTTGTTACATTTCCTTCTCTTCTAAGAATACTCTATTTATATCTTATTATAATTATTCTTATATTTGACTACAATGTATGACAAACTGACACAAACATATCTAAGGTTTACTATATTGTATCTTGTGTATTTGCAGCAAGTCAGTTTTTCATAATTATTTTTATAAATTCTTTTGGTAACCAAATATATTAACCACAATAGAATCAAGAAGGAAATATACATGATTAAAATTGTTTTAAATTTTCTAAGGTAAAGGTGTCATGATTTTGAAAGGATATAACACTTTACACTTTTAAATATTCGCCTTTCATAAATTTTCCACATCTAAAAGTAACCTTTTTGGAGGGACAAATATGTACATGTCCATAGAAAAATGCATTTTGGGTGAAAGGGTTGTTTAGCTGAATAGGTGAGTGCTATGTAAACATGAATAAACACTATTTCCTTCTATGCACCTGTCAGTTTAGAAATTCTCCTAAAACTCATTTACTACCCAATGGAGACATTGGGATCATTTGAAAAAGTTCACTGTCAGAGAAAAAAAATAATCACCGTTATGGTTTGTTTCCCTCTCTCTTTTTTCCCCCTCCCATATGTTCATCTGTTTTGTTTCTTAGATTCCATGATCAACCTAATATATATATTTTCAAGTATAAGCATCGAATTGTTGTGATGAGCACTGGGTATTGGATGTAAGTGTTTAATCACTAAATTCTACACCTGAAACTAATATTATACTGTATGTTAACTAACAAATTTAAATAAAAACTTGAAAAAAGGAAAAAATATAATTTCTTTTCAAATAGTAAATAGAGCCTAC
Source organism: Panthera tigris (assembly GCF_018350195.1). Classification (NCBI taxonomy): domain Eukaryota; kingdom Metazoa; phylum Chordata; class Mammalia; order Carnivora; family Felidae; genus Panthera; species Panthera tigris. Next base: position 200,191,366 of record NC_056660.1, on the reverse strand, counting down.
TGTATATATTTTTTTTAAGTCACCAAATGGAAGATAATATGGCTGTCTTCTATTATCTCAAAGTTTCCATTCATTCATTAATCTATTTATTCATTTCACAAACTGAATAGATAAATATTCATGAATTCATTTATTATACACACTTTTAAGTATTTGAAGCAATGGGAATTTTATTGATAAAAGAATGAATTGGATGAAAAATGAATATACATAATATTAGATGATTCCAAATATTTGATAGTGTAAGAAAGTAGATAATGAAAAAAGATGGATTAAATAATGAATTCAACTCTAAAGCTTATTTGTTCAAAATCTATGGACCTATACCGTTTATGCAATAAGGAATACATAAGAAATAATCAGTTATGTGATATTATTAAGGAACTTGTAGAAAGCTTTATTTTTTACCTGTGAAAGGTGAATTTTGAAGGCAGGCATTGCTGACAGTAAAGGAATTACTTTCTTAAGAAGCAATCAAATCAATCTCTAAAGACTTAAACCTAGTCAGGAAGATTTCAGGTTTGCTTGCCTCAGGGACCCGGTTATCGCAAATACTTCTTGAGGCCTCTTCATGCTGAAGGCAGACTTTTTTTCTTACATGGATATATGTTTATTCACTTAAAACTTCTCTGAAGCAGAAAATGAGTATAAGCATTAAACTTCAAAGAATTTCTCTTCATGTAAGCGATTGCACGGTCCACAAAACTATGATTGAATGATATTTTATATAAAAACTCATAGAAAATAAAGTGCAATTAAAAGTACCCAAGAAGAGTATTATTTCTTAAACACCTAAAAAAATTATGCAGGCTTATAGATACTCATGGATTAAAAGAAAATAATTGGGGTAACTTTTTGAATAATGGTTACCAGATCTAATTTTCTTAAGGGCGCTTAATACGACTCATGATAAAAATAATGAATAAAGAGGTTTATTTTTGTCTAAAAGATTTCTGTCACCAACCACAGACAGAGAGAGAGAGACAGACAGACAGAGAATTGAAACAAATCAGGTCAACACATGCTGTGTTTCTTCTGCAGAGAATACATTACAAAATTACAAACCAGGAAACTAGAATTGTGATGTTTCCAAATAGAATGAGAATATATCAGGTGAACCTTTAATTACCGGTACCCTAGAATCCTTTAGCTATTTCCCTAATTGTGATTACTATGCAAATTTCAGTGACAGCATTTTTTTGTTGTTCTACATTAGTATATTTTTCTCTTTCCTTTTCCTTCTTCAGTTTTAACAGCTGATAGGAAATAAAGAAGTTCCTAACAGGTATGTGGGGGGAAAAACCCCAGATGTACTAACATGGTAGTTTTTAAACCCATGACTCCCTCTGCTTAGCAGAAAAGTAACAGTAACACACATATCTGAACATACATGTTCTTTTAAAGAGATACACACCAGCTGCTGTGTATGTTCATTCAAAACACTATACAGCCTTCTAATACTTTTGCTACAATAGCAACAAGTGAATCATACTTGCCAGCCGATGAACGTTACTCTTCCTAGTGGTCCTTTCAATCCACCCAAATCTGTATAGCTCTAAACATGTGGATCTCTTACTGTAGAACTTTACTTATGTTCTACTGGTATTTATATACTTTAATAAAGATGAAAATAAACAACATGATGCTTATAGGAGAAGAAAGGTAACATTTTTTAAGTTTATTTATTTAGAGAAAGACAGTGTGAGTGGGCGAAGGGTAGAGAGACAGGAAGATACAGAGAATCCCAAGCAGGCTCCCCACTGTCAGCACAGAGCCCCAAGCAGGGCTCCAACTCAAGAACCATGAGATCATGACCTGAGCAGAAATCAAGAGTCAGATGCTTTTATTTATTTATTTTTTTATGTTTATTTATTCTTGAGAGAGACAGAGAAGGGGGGTGGGGGGGGAGAGGCAAAGCGAGAGAGGGAGACACAGAATCAGAAGCAGGCTCCAGGCTCTGAACTGTCAGCACAGAACCTGTTGCTGGGTTTAAACTCACCAACCGGGAGATCATGACCTAAGCCTAAGTCAGATGCTTTATCGACTGAGCCACTCAGGAGCCCCAAGAGTCAGATGCTTAACTGACTGAGCCACCCAGGTGCTCCAAAATGTAACTTTTTTTAAAAAAAAGTTTGAGAGAAGTAGAGAGAGAAAACGTGCAAGTGGGGGAGGGGCAGAGGGAGAACTAGCTCAAGAGAGAGAATCCCAAGCATGCTCTGCATTGTCAGCTCAGAGTCCCATGTGGGGCTTGAACCTATGAACCATGAGATCATGACCTGAGCAGAAGTCAAGAGTCCGAGGCTCAATCAACTGAGCTACCCAGGCACCCCAAAGATAACTTTTTATTATATCCTCTATTGTGTCTCTAAACCTCTATATACATCACTCACATTTGTAATCGTTTTGTTTTCTACAGATTATTGAAATAAATATTTCATTATACAAAACTTTGAAAGTAAGAAAAAAAAGCTAAGGAAGGAAATCAAAATAAACACATGTTCCCAATCAGATAGATTAACATTTTGACACATATTTTCAATAGGGGTATATATGTGTACATTTCTTTTCTTATTTTGATAATATTTAGACCACATTATATATGTGTGCATGTAACACTTTTTCACATTTCATTATGAGTATTTCCCACGTTATCAAATATTACTTTAAAACATGATTACTAATGATAGCAGGTAGCATGATATTAAAATAGGCTAAATATCATAATTACTTAGAGTACACTATCAGTGTTTTATTTTACAACTATAGTGAACATTTATGTGCATAAATTATTGCATACATTTATGGGTTTTCTCTTAATGGATTTTAATTACAAATGTAATACATGCTCACAGTAAAAAAGAAAAAAAAATCACACAGCACAGACAAGTTTAAAATGGATAGATGTTTTCTTCCCACAGATCCTGATCTCAGTTACAGACATTTCCACCATTTAGAATTTCTTATGGGCTCCTGGGTGGCTCAGTTGGTTGAACATCAGGCTCTTGATTTCAGCTCAGGTCATGATCTCATGGTTTCATGATTTCCAGCCCAGCATTGGGCTCTAGGCATTGACTGTTCAGAGCCTGCTTGGGATTCCCCCTCTCTACCTCTCTCACTGCCCCTCCCTTTCTCATGTGCTCTCTATCTCTCTCAAAACAAAGAAATAAACTTAAAAAAAAGAATTTCTTAGGATTCCTTTCAGATTTTTTTTGAAAGATGCTATTTTGTACATATTGTATCTTATTTTTTTTAAAAGAAAAATTTTCAAACTATTTTCTATATTTGAAGGTTTCCCATATTTGAACCTTCAGAGGTATTTCTTTCTGGGGCATCTGGGTGGCTCAGTCAGTTCAGCGTCCGACTTCAGCTCAGGTCATGATCTCCCGGTTTGTGGGTTCAAGCCCTGTGTCTGGCTTTGTGCTGACGGCTCAGAGTCTGGAGACTGCTTCACATTGTGTGTCTCCCTCTCCCTCTCCCCTTGCCCCATTCACTCTCTCTCTCGCTCTCTCTCGCTCTCAAAAATTAAGTGATTTTATAATCTGCGTAACTGTGTCTGATAATTCTCACATCTGAAAGTTTTGCAGCTTTGCTTACCAGCATTCTTGTTTCTGCTGGATATGAGTTTAGAACTTTTTTGTTTCATTTTCTTCTGTGTTTTTTTAATATGTATATTACAAAGTTTAATTTTTATTCATTTTTTGAGAGAGAGAAAG